>NW_027521609.1:300000-523569 GCF_052094955.1 Ictidomys tridecemlineatus | reverse complement strand
CTCATTCATCACAGAATTCCAAGGAAAAAATAGAATAGTGAAAAGAGAAACATCACCGTTTGGCAAATATTATGCCAATAATGATTGTAGGCAAAAATCATTACTAGATGCTAAAATTACTGGGTAAAAATATTATAAGTAATAGGATATTTGCATAGTCTGAAAGTACTGTCATATATGAAAAAAACACACTCCAAATATTAACTCTAGGGTAGAGAAAAGACAGAAAATTTAAAAGTGGCAGATATTTAATCAAGTGATCAAAGCAAATATCATCTGTGATGAGACATCTTCTTTAAGAGCACATCACTTCCATGGTGTTTATGGAGAACATGCATAGTCTGAATTTAGTCATAAAGAGTTTCTTTTTTTTTTTTTTTTGAGACAAGCCTTGCTATGTTGCACAGGCTGGCCTCCTACTTCTAGACTCAAGCAATCTTCCTGTCTCAGTTTCAAGAATAGTTGGAATTATTAGTGTGGCCACTAAGCTCAGCTCATGAAGAACTTTTAGTCAAACTCAAATTGAGGGACCTTCTAAAATATAGCTATTCAATGCTCTTTTTAAAAAGGACCAAGGTCAAGAAAGACAAAAATTAAGATAGTGTCTCCTAGTGGAGAAAATTAATGTGATAACACAACTTAATGTGTGATTCTGGAATAGGAAAAGGAAGCTAATGGGACAGTTGACAAAAATTGAATAATATGTATACATAAGTCAATACTATTTTATCAGTGTTAATTTCCTGGTTTTCATCAATTCACTAAGGTTATGAAAGACATTTGGGAAAGCTGGGTGAAAAATATACCAGTATCCTATTCTTTGTGCTAGTTTTAAAGTCTGAAATTATTACAAAATGAAAAAGTTTAAGTGAAAATGAGCTAGAAATGTATTTTTTTAAGTCTAACATTTGAAGTTAGGAATCATATATCTCCTCAGCCTTTCCTTTGTATGCTAAATATGTTTCACTTTGGACAAGATTCCCAGAACCCGTACTATATTTGCAACTCCATTATTTAAAACTCTTTTGTCAGTAGCCCTTCTAATGTATGTTACCAGGAATGTCTATAATATGCTGATACAGAATTATTTAAATGTAATTTATGAAATTTAATTTAAATTTTAATCAAATTTGATGTCTTATTTTTTTAAAATAAAAGAGCTGAAAGTTTATTAGTGAAAATTACAGTTAAACTTTAAAAACAGATTAAAGCATACAGTTGAATTAATTCAACATGAATTCAAATTAAACTTGAGGATTTCTTTTTACTGAGGTCAAACTATATTTTCTCATCTTATCCTATGCAATTGATTGGTTTAAGCCAACTGTAAAATTACATTTTCCCTTCAATATTCCCATCCTTTCAATTTTAACTTATATTTTACACTGGTTTAGCAATGTTAGACTAGTCTGATTATTCTGATTATATCTGACTATGATGAATATATTTTTTGTTTTCAATTGACAAAAAGAAAAAGTATATATTTGTGTCCTACAATATGACATTTTGATACATGTACACAGTGTGAGATGATGAAGTCAGGCTAACTGGCATATCTGTCATCTTAAATATTTTTTGTTGTTGTTCTGGGAACATTCAAAATTATTTTTACTACTTATTTAAAATATTCAGTTAATCTTTGCCAATTATAAATATGCTGCTGTACTTGTAAAACTTAAGAAGTTTTTCTACCTACACTCTGTTAGCCATCATCTCTTCATAACCCCTTCGCAGGCTCTGGACTTAACAGCCTAGGGAAAGCGACCTCACAAACTTGGGTCCCTGGAGGCTCAGGGCCCACCCTAGCGACCAACGTGGGGCCCTGGAGAAGGGAATCTCTGCCTGGAGGGGCAGACGGAGGCGTAGCACCTGGCGGTTTCCTGGGCAACCAGCGCCGCCTCAACTCCGTCTCCGCCCCTAGCGCCTCGCCGCGGCGCCCCCCTCGACGCAGAGGCACCAACAAGCGCCCTAGATTCTTTCCAGAAAGCATTCGGCCTTTCTCACCTCTCAGTGCGTGGTGCATGCCACCAATGCCGCTGTACAGCTCAAGGACCCGCAAGGGCTCCATTCCTCCAGCCGCCACCTCCAACGCCGCAGCCTGGGAGCTAGGCCTGCCGGTCCCTCCACTCCTGCTCCCGCAGCCCCCACTGCTCCTTCTGCCTCTGATTCCGCGGTTTTTCGGTTCCCTCGACTCTGTCGCTGGGCTCAGGACTTTACTGGGCAGCGCAGGGCCTGGGGACTTGACAGAGGTGGTGGTGGGGGGGGGGGGAACAAAGCACGGAAAACTATGAGGCTTCCAAGTGAATAGCAGCCATTCCAGAGCCTGATTAACGTTCATTCTTCACTGATTGTTTGCTGTGGCCTTGAGTGGGAAAGAAACCCGGAGCTTAGTAGAGGAGTGAAAAACTGCTTTGCCTTCGAAGTGAATCCAGAAAAAATTGTTTTTCAGGCGGGCTACGTTTCTGCCCCTTGGAAGTCTGAAGTGTCCAAACATTCCTTCTACTAATCTTGAGCAGGACCACCTCCTCAGTGGTGTGTGGCTGCAGCTGCCTGCTGGGATGATGCAGATAAATCAGACCAGCCTATTCTCTAGAGAAACTTCCAGAATTAGAAGCAGAACACTGAGTGAGTGACAATAACTCCAGCGATGCTTATTGTCATCATTAATAGTGTTAATTATATTTCAGCTTGGGAAATAAGCCCACATAGGATACATTGTTCTTAATAGTTCTCTGCATTATGAGCTTCCAGGAACTAGGGACTTGACTCTCCAGGATGGTCCTTGTGATCAAGTGGTTAGAGGTTCGATTATAAACTAAGTAGCCAGGAAAGAGGAAGAGGAAATATTCTCATGGTGAAGAGAATGTCCTTCTATTTGTTCTCAATACTGCCACAGGTTAACCTTTGTTAAGATCAATTTAGAGGTGCTGCTTGTAGAGAAAATGATTTGTTAGAAACTTAGCATGCCTGCTAATGTAATGGTAACAAAAATTTTACTACTATATCTGAATTATAGAACTGACTGACTGATCCATTTTGATGTGATCTATTTTTAATTGCAAGTGTATGTTAGTCTTTAAATATTTTGTTTTTATTGGTCACTTATTTCAGATAAGAAGAGTTTCTATGATAGAAAGATACCAGAAAACTGAATTTTAGCCTTGGCATTGCCAGTAACTGTGAGTTTGAGATAAGTGGTGTTGTCTCATCTGTAAAATAAATGGGAAGGAAGGAAGGAAGAGATGAGTGCTGACAGTGTTGCAGTTCCAAGATTCCATGGTTGGTTTAGTATTTGAAAAAATAAGTTCTTTTTTGGCCCCATCATAAGTATCTGTTCCAATTAAATATCTAGAAAGATTTTTTATCTGCCTTAAACAAATATAGTTTTAAACAAACTCATAAAACTATACATATATACACAAATATATACACAACATACATGTAATGCATAAAACAAACTCATGATATTTATTATATGATATTAACACCATAAACAATTATCCGCACATAAAGTATAAAGGGGGCTTGATAGTCCCAGAGATTTATATACAGTCAACAGCCAATTTAATAAATAAACCTCGAATTTGTTCAGCATTAGCACTATAAATAAAAACATACAATGGAGAGCCTTCCCTTGTAGGAGGGACCAGTACATACATATGTGGCACAGTTGATGAAAAATACCAACCTCCTAAAAGAAAGGGGGCTAAACCACCATTCCTGCACAGGCTAGTATTTAAGTATTCAATCAGATACTTGAGAGTCTTTACAATGTAGCCTGGAACTTATTTTTCTTATTTTGATTTCTCCCTTTCTTGAACTCTGTTGTAAACTAAGTTGATCAGCATTCCCTAGACATACCTGTCACTTCTCTGCCTCTTTCCTTGCTGATATTCGTTACCTTACCTAGAAATCTCCTAATCGTCTTTAATGCCTACACTTCAAGTGAAGCCTTCCTTTTAGATTCCCAGGCTAGACACCTTAGCTCATTTCAGTTTTCTCAATCTCCCCCCTTTGCTGAAAACACAGATTCCTCCCTGTTCCTACACTAAATCCTTTTAGTTCCTTCTAAACCTGTTTACAGCTCCCATGAGCCACATCATCTCTTTTTGTGATATTTTCTCTCTAAAGTTCTTCGTATGTGATAAATTTTTCAAGAAAAAACTTTCTGCATAATCATAATTCATAACTACCTCCATGAAAGTACCTGTACAAGTTAGGATCCCTTGGATTACATGCACTCTCTTCCAATTTCTGATACAAACTGTGTGATTTAGGAAGAGAACCAGGAGGGTTGACACAATGGGGAGCAGCTGAGAAAAAAGATAGGATGAACAAATAGAGGGGGAAAAGAGAACATATATTGACTTATTTTTTTTCTCAAACTGAATCTAGAATGTTCACAGGGGAGAAGAAAAACCTCTCTAATCCCCTTGTTTCCCATAAAATTATCCTTAACAACATTTCCAATAATGCTTATATTCTAATAAGAGAAAGTCAACACATTTTCAAAAATACAACTATCAAATCTTAGATTTTAGTATATTCAGTGTATTTTCTTTTAAAACATAAAATGCATCTTTAAGAAATAAAAATGTTAGTGAATCCATGGAAAATGAAGGCACATATAAAGCATATCAGAATTCACCAAGAGCACTTTGTAATACCAAGATGAATATTAAAATAATAGCAGGACTCTCAGTTATAGAAGGGCATATCATGCAACTTGGAATCCAGTGTCATTTCCTTCTTCCTTTCCTGCTTGTCATTATTGTCTAACAAAATTTAATAGATCTGTTTAAAATACTTTTGGCAATCACCTTAGGGTTTCCATGATCCAGCTCATTTTTTATTCCTCAGTGAAAAGTGAAGTGGATTCCTCTACAGGTTCACCTACAGTGAGAGAATACCCTCCTTCTGTCAATTTAGGTAATAAACAAATTCCATTCTGGTTTTACATAGAAAAAAGAATCATCTTAATAAATTTAATGGAAAATGAAAGCTCATCATATAGAATAAATTGATAATAAATGTCCTCAAGAGACAAATTATAATCAGAAGAAATTTGAATTGGAAAGGTCCCCAGCAGGCATGTGCCACTCATGAGCTCCCATGAATTTAAGAACTCTTTCTACCAAGTTACTGATATTTGAGCATTAAAAAACGCAGGCATTCAAGTAGCTAATGAGGGTACATGGTACTACCTAGAGTGAGCAGTTTGATCGTGAAGACCTTGAATTATTAGAAAACTGTTCTTTATAATTACTAAACTCAATTCCTTTTAGACTTGCCCTCTGTACTGACTTTTAAAACTCTATTTTATTATGCATTTTAACTGAAAACACAAGCTCAAGAGCCAGAATGTAGATAGGAATCACAGGTCTCTACTTCTTACCTGGGTGACCTGGATTAAGTCACTTAGCCTCTCTGAGCCTAAGCATAACTCTAAAATATACAAATAAATTGGACATGTGATTGCTGAAAAGGTTAAATGAGAATCATTTAATTATATTCTGGTATGCAACTTTGCCTGTTGCAAAGCAGAATATAAATAGCTGTATGCTTATTGAATAGTTTCTATATACAGTAGTCCCTCCTTATCTGCTGTTTCACTTTCTGCAGTTTCAGTTACCTGCAGTCAGCTGGGGTCCAAAAATATTAAATAGAATTCTCCAAAAACAGTGCTTTAAATTATGCATTATTCTGAGTAACATGAAATCTTTTACAGTCCCATTCCATCCTGCCCTGAACATCAATCAGTCTTTGTCTGGTATACCCATGTTTGATATGCTACCTGCCATTGATATCTTGATTATCAGATAGACTGTTGAAATATTGCCATGCTTGTGTTCAGTAACCTTTATTTTACTTCACTGCAGCCCCAAAGCACAAAAATAGTGATGCTGACAATTTTATTACAGGATATCATTATAATTGTTCTATTTTGTTATTATTGTTATTAATCTTTATCTGTTCTTAACTTTTAATTTTAACTGTATCACAGGTGTGTATATGTGGAAAAAACACTACACACACACACACACACACACACACACACACACACATATATATATATTTAGAGAGAGAGAGAAATTTTAATATTTATTTTTTAGTTTTCGGTGGACACAACATCTTTATTTTATTTTTATGTGGTGCTGAGGATTGAACCCAGCAACCTGTGCATGCCAGGTGAGTGCATTACCGCTTGAGCCACATCCCCAGCCTCCACATTATATTTTGAGTTCAGTACTACCCATGATTTTAGGCATCCACTGGGAGTCTTGGAGCATATCTCCCAAGGATAAAAGAGGACTAATGTAATGGTCCCTTCAACTCTGATGTGACATGAATCCAATCTTTTATGTCAGTTATACTCCAGTTTGGTGATGCTCATTTTAGGAGCTGAAACTGAACATTGGACCCTGAAAAAGGTCAAATATTCAGACTATAGAATGGTCCAGTTAGCTACAGTCTAAGGGCTCTAGGAAAGGGTGGGCCTTGTTGTAGGTGTTCAGGAGTAGCCTGGGCTTGGGCCAGGGTGAGTAAAACTGGAAACTGGAATCCATAGACCTTGCTGAGAAGATGATGAGTGTGAAAACACAGGAAGTCAAAGACAGACTTTTCCATAGGTAGTAAGAGACACCTCCTAATTGAGGTTAAGCAGACCTGGTGTGGAGGTGGAGGGTACCACTAAAAGCATAGTCATTTGTTAACTGTTTATGTTCCCGGCACTGAAGAAATATTCAATCAAAAAATTTAAAAAAATTTTTAAAAATCTATTTCAAACCATAAATTGTCAATAGTATTTTAAAAGTGGGGAATGTCTTCTATTTCCTAAGAATAGGACTTTTTACTAATTTCACTGATTGTTGATCAAAATTTTCATTGACCCTCTAGAGCTAAACTTTAAAATAGAAGAGCCACTACCCACATCTGATGACTTATTTAATTCACAAAAAATGTAGTTCAGCAGTCACATTGGGTAGATTCAAGTGCTCAACAGTCACAAGTCGCTACTGGTTACCCTATTGCTTAACACAGAGAGTATTTTCATATCACAGAATGTTCTCCTGGGTAAAACCACTCTAGAATGATGGTCTCCAAGTTACCACTTTTATGTCTAGGACTTCCATAAAGAAACTGTGCCAAAATGTCTACAAACTGCTTAATAATTCATATTGAACACTGATTTAAAATAAGACCCCCAAAATAGGACTAGAAGGAACTCAAATAAAGCAAGTTTTGCATCAAAACTCCTTCCCTTTCTCTAGCATCTAGTTACCTTTTCGATTGACTGTCACAACAGGAAAGAGCAGATGTGTTCTGTCAGCAGCATGATAAATTTTCAAGAGAAAAAGAACAGATGGAAAGTAAACTTTCTGGTGTCTTCAAGGAGTAGTACTTTTCTATTAAAAAAGAATATTCTGGTGACCTCTAACTGGGAATAATGTTATCTTATACTTACCCCAGAAGAAAAAAGAATGCTTTTAAAAGAAACAAGAGGAAATTTTATTTTAATTTCTACTGGAACACATAAATACCATGCAGCCTGCCTGATATCTTGCCATAATTTTGCTACTTGAGATTATTTTTGAAATTTCTCATTCAAAACTGTTTTGCAGCAATATTAAATATTATATTTTAGTCAAATTAAAGATAGTGGGGGTCTTTGGGGACTGGGGTTGTAGCTCAGTGGTAGAGTACCTGCCCAGCCCATGTGAGACACTGGGTTCAATCCTCTGCACCCCATAAAAATTAATTAATTAATTAGTTGATTAAAGGCATTGTATCCAACTAAAAAATATTTTAAAAATATATAGTGGGAATCTTTCTTTAAAACTGCTTTCACCAGCTCCTTCCTCTGGAATGAACCTTAAGAACTATTTGGTCAAGTGTTTTCCAAATTCTTTTTTCCCCCAAACTTTTGTTCAAACACAAACTCATTTAGAATCAGAGCCAAGAGAGATGGAGACATAGAACAAGTGCAAGGTACCATGCACACAAATCCTAACGGCTCTGTTGTTGAAGCATGGATGGTAGTGGGCCCAGAATAATGCTAGATTACCTCCTATTCCCCATCAATTCCTATGGCTTCCTCCCCAAAAGACCTATATCGTATACCACTGATTTCATGTAATCTGTTTTAAAGATGAAGACCTGGAGATCCAGAAAGTTTTAATATTTTGTCTGGTGTCACAGCTGGGTGGAAGAAGCCCAGCTCAGTTCCCTCTCAGTTCCCTCTGTCAATCATGGCTTTGCCATAATATAATACAAAACATGCTGAGTAGGCTCAGTGGACCCAGGCCTGCTGGGCCTCTTGACACAGAAGCAAAGCCAGGAATCTAAAGTAGCTCTAGGATGAAGATCACATTGCTTCCTGAGAACAGGCTGCCCTGAGAACTGAGGGCAACTTTTGAGATCTATCAAGCAAACCAAAGCCAACAAAGCAATGCATGTTATAGAGGTCAGACAAAAAAAGGTTAACATTGCATAGTAAAAGAGGACCGATCCACAGACTAATTAGCAGCATGTGTGATAGCTCTTCTGCCAATCACTCTAGCAAGACAGCCTAATACAGTGCGAGAAACATGGCCCTTAGAATCATATGGGTTAATATGAATCTTGCTTCTTGCTTAAAACACTCAGTTCTCCTACGAAATAGGTAATATTTGCTAAAAGGTAGCTGTTTGTACTCAATTTTATACATATGTACTTCATAGATGTGGAAGATGGATAGATACATATAATCAATAATAAACCTAAAACATTAAATAATTTTTTCTTCCAATTTTCTGAACAACTTTGTCAAAACATAAGATATAACCCATTCTTTTCTAATAGAGGAAATTCTTGTATGCTTTCAAAAGCAGTATATTAACATGAGATCAGTTTGCATATTACACAACAAGATTTCTTTCCTCATCTATTTCTAACACAGCTTTCATTCTTCCATGTGGGCAAATATAGCCCATGCTGGGACTACAGGAGAGCTGTTGTTACTTTGTTCCTTTTGTCTAGCAATTCACCCACTCAGATCTGCTGGAGGGAACCAAAACATACAATCCAGAACTATCAATATTAAGAAAAGGAAATAAATATTCAAACTCCATGAACTCCTTATTCTTCTTCATAGTCTGTTTCTGTTTTTCATTGCTACATCATTAGAATGATAAACTACAATACAAAAATAAAGGACATACTTACAAGATTTTTTCTAGCCCTGTTTATTTAGGACTAGATTAGTTACATGAAAGTATCACTTAGAATCATCTGCATATGATCCAATCATGATTAAAATAGCTAAAATGTAATAATAGTTCCCTGGAACTACAATCAATCTATTCTGTCTACATAAGAAAAAACCCTATACTTATTCTAAATTGTTAACTTATCAGCTTACAAAGTCAGTTTTAGAGTCTATTACAAGCACACCTATTCCCCAAACTCTCACTTCATATGCAGAATCTATCAATCCTTATTTTACAGAGCTAAACTTTTTCCTGCAGACAGACCATGAGTGTTTCATTTCCATGTAGGGTAACTATTGCTAAGCTAAAATATCTAAATTCCCCAAAGGAACTTGTTCTATGTTTACTCTCTCAAAAAATACTGAGTGGCTAAAATAGGCTATATTTCAATTGATGGCAAAAGTACATTTTAACAATAGGGTGGTATAACTAATAAGACAATCTAGGCTTTTAAGTTTCAAAGAATTTTAAATAATTAAAATGTTTATTAATCAGTTTTAGACCTATCAGCTTTTCTTGTTGAATATTCAGTTTTTTATGAAGAAAAAAAGAAAAACTTCATGTTTATAAATTAACATATATTTGAAAATCACATAATCACATATATAAACAAATGAAAATAAGAAGATAGCACCAGCTTTATCTTTAAAAAAAAACCCTACAAGTTATCAAATTAAAAAAAGAGTTGGCAAATATTTTAAGGAAGAATTCCATATTAGGAGTTTTAAAAATGATTCTTGTTAGGAAAGAATGTCAGGAATCCACATATCACATTCTCTCTTATTCCTTTCATTTTAGGACTACATTCTAAAGTAGGGTGGAAAAATGCAACAAAGACCATTTTGTATAAATCCTTGTAGTTTATAGATTTAATATCCAAAACTTAACATCACAGTTGAATCATATCACTTGTTCCTTCTAGGGCAAGATATTACTATTTGGAAAACAATTTTTAAAATATTACCAGAAGTGAGAGGGTCCTGATGAGCAGTAAAGTAATAATAATCAGTAAACCTCAGAATATTGGGAGCCCAATCCAATTGTAAGAGTCTTCTGACCATTGTTTCTCAATTTTGCTAATAAGAAAATGTTTACCAATAACACATAATTTAGAAAATGAAGAAATATATAAACAAAGAAAATCAGAACTACATTAGATACCCATGGCTGAATTTTCATGTTTTTCCCTTTAATATTTGCACTAATTGTCTTTTACCAGACCTATTTACCACTAATTATCTTTTAATCAGAACATTATTGCAGATCCATCCTACATATATGAGCCCTCTCATCTAGTATTTTAACATGATCAGTTCTGTTTTTCATTAGACATACCAAAGAGACCTGTGATTTTTAAATTTATTTTTATTTTTTCTGAATTTTAGAAAGAATATGTGCTGATGGTGAGGGGTAAAACAAATGACACAAATTTAACATTCAAAGCTCCTAATATATTCGTCAGATAGAGTCTACAATTGGGGTTCCTGGGTAAAAACTTACAATTATAACCTGAGTTCTTGAAACTGGTTTCCCCCTCTGCACTGTCATGAGCAGTGAGCCAAAACAGCGTATCATTTTTACTTACCATTACTGATTAGTATTGAGGGTTAATTATTGTCATCTGTTTGGTTTTTTTTTTGTCAATTACTGGTGATATGCGTTCTTTTCTGATGAAGAAATATTGCGTTTCTTACTGAATAATCATACTTTAATTTTTATCATTTATTTTTTAAATGAGCCAAATTTGCCTACATGTTCTTATTTTTAAAATTCATTTTCATGTAGGATGTGAAATGAGGTTTTAAGACTGAACTTTTCTCCAAATATCGAGTTTTTTCTTTCATATTGTTTTGTGATACTTTTTAAAAACAAGTTATAATTTTATTTGGTATAATCTGTATTCCTGTCATGTGTCTGCTATTTTTGCTGAAAATTTAACCCAGTAGTCCCCCATTTTCCCTGAAAAAAATGAAATGTAGTCTTTCAATTCAAAGGATACAAAATATTAGACTTACTTTCTTTAATGAAAAAGGTGTATTTATTTCCACCATTTAATGAGAAAATGGAAACATCCCTTCAATGGAGCATTAGAAGACAAATAAACATACCTATTTTTTATAACCTTAAAATCTGCTGATATGCATACTTATTCTACATTCCCAGGTGATGTCATCATGTCAACAATCATGAAACTTAACCAACCCAGACACAAAATAACAACAATCACAACAACAATACTTAAAAATGGTATGTTCGATTTTTAAAAGCTGCATTTTCATGCTTACCTAACATTATTTTCACAATAATCCTGTAAGTAGGCATTATCAACATGATACTTTAGATGAAGAAAGTAAAGTTAAAAGCTCTTAAAAATTGTGATTTGTTGGGGTTGGGGTTGTGGCTCAATGGTAGAGTGCTTGCCTTGCATGTGTGAGGCACTGGGTTCTATCCTCAGCACCACATATTTAAAAAAAAAAAAAAAAGTTACTGCTACAACTAAAAAACATTTTTTTAATTGTGATTTGTCTAAAATCAAACACCTCATATATGACTGAGTCAGCACCAAAAGGCACATCTATCAAAGAGAAATTAAAATAAGCAACTAATTTTTAAATCAAATCTACACCCCGGACTCCCACAGAGTCAGAGAGGAGACCCATGGTGCCAGCGCAGCGACTCTCCGGGAATTCATGCCAGGCTCCCGGTTTAGAGAGGACTTGCCGCCTAGGGATCCACACTGGATCCACCGCAGCTGACCAGGTTTTCAGCCCAGCACTTCTCGCCTAATTCAGCCGACTCCTGACCTAGAGTCCCGCACTCAAGGGCGCGATCTGGGTCGGCCCACGGTTTCCGGGAGGACATGTAAACCCTGAAGGGGTCGGAGCTCCCGGAGTAGGGAGAAAGCCCGAGGGCGTATTCTCTAAGAGGGAGGTTAAGGAAGCTAGGGCGCAAGTGGAGATGGCGGTCACCTGCTTCTGTCTCCTGGTGCTGAGGCCGAGGTGCTAACCGGAGGTCCCCATAACGGAAGGATTCTGGGGAAATTTAAAGGTTCTTCTATCCTTCCTTACGCCGCCTCCTCAGGAGCTTTCTGGCTTCCTCTGGAGTTGGTAGAGGCAAGCCTGGAGTCTCCCAGTCACAGCGGCTGGTCCGAGCGCGCAGGGAAAAAGGACTCGGATGCGCAGGGCCCCCATTCCCCTGACGCATTTTCTGCACCACTGGTGGCTGTAGGGGAGGTGGTGGGGAAGAGCAGGAGGTTCTGGGGATGAGGCAGTTAAAAAGCACAGGGACTGGGGGGCTCCGGATTGTGCAAGAACCGCCCCCTCTCCTTTACATTCGAGCCTACCCTGGGCTCTCCCGGCTCTGGGCCCGTCCCGCGCCCGCGGCTGGCGGATATGGAGCGTGTTTCCCGGAAACCCCCAGGTAAACCTTCCTGAGTTTGGAAGGGGGACAGCTCTTCCGGGAAGCCAGTGAGAGCCGAGAAGACTATGGGATAACGTGGAGGGGAGGGAAATTTCCTTTTTCTTTTCTTTTCTTTCTTTTTTTTTTTTTTTAATATGGGAAAAGCTGCCCCTGGACGGCGGGGCCTTTCCATCTGAGGCTCTCTGTCTTGGGGAAAAAGCAGAATTGCGGGTGACACCTGGGAAGGGAGGAAAAGAAGGTCCTTAGGGGAATATTTACAGGTCAAATCGATATCCCCGTTCGGCTACGAGGATGGCCAATTTCAAAGCAGATTAGATTACTTTGTGGCATTTCAAATAAAATGGCAATTTCAGAGCCTTGAGCACGTGGGCGACCTGCGGGAGCCGTCCCCTGCTTGGCTCAGTGAGCGCAGGGGCACTCTGCTGGAGCCCTCGAAGGGAATTCCTCCTCAGGTCTTTTTCTTTTAAACCGAGGGCAAAGGGGCGGCTGCGAGGGCACAGGCTGCAGCATGCTTGGCAGACGAGAAGCAGGGGCACGCTCCAGCCTCGAGGAGCTCAGGGAGCTCAGGCTCTGAGCGCTCTGCGTGGCGCCACCGCCTCTTGCTGAACGCGGCCATTTACTGGTTGTTTCATTTCCTTGTCCAGGTTTAGGAGATGCATGGGGACAGCCGAGTCGCACCGGGCCCCTGGACAGTGTCGCCAAGGAGCTGTGATCCCACTTGCTGCAGGTAGAACCACCGCGCCGGGGGAGGAGCGCCGCCGCCGCCAGTCGCCCTGGCGGGGGCTCCCTTCCCACCCTGCCACCCGAGTCTCGAGGTGCGCAGCACAAATCCACAGGCCGCCCCCAAGCTGAAGAAGTCCCAGGGGTGGGGGTGGCTCCCGCCCGGGAGGGTCAAAACCCAAGCGTGGATGCTTAGCCTGTCAGGTACAGCCTCAGCCCCAGCCCCAGCCTGCATCCCTGTCCCTCCCAGCGCCCCAGGAGTTTCTAGCTCACCCAGACCTAGGCGGAAAGGCGCCCCTGAACGTGGTTAAATCGTTTCAACCTTACTTCGGTTTGTCCCAGACACTGGGCCAGGCTCTGGAGCCAGAGAAGCACCGTTCAGGAAGCATTGAGCCACAATGTGGCAGCGTTTAGCAAGTGTGAGTGAGTGTGTGTGTGTGTGTGTGTGTGTGTGTGTGTGTGTGTGTGTGTGTGTTGTTTTTGAAAATACATGTGCGAGGGAGAAGGGAATGGGGGAATATTTGAAACCCGGAACTTTCACAACTAAAGAGAACTGCGGTGGCATAGCAGCCGGCCAGGTAACACTGTCTGGGAGCCTGGCCCACACGCCCTCGGCTCCCCGGCTGCCCGCCCTTCCAGCTTTGCTCTGGATGTTTTCCGTGTTTCATACTGTCCACATTATAAGTGACACTAATATCAGGGACAACTAAGTGCTTGCCGGGGAACTTCAGAGAAAGTCTGGTGGGCAAAGTCAACACTTCCAGAGGTCTTACATTTAATTAATTCCTGAGTGGTGTGTGGAATGGCTGTCTTTGCAGTTATTATACATGTAAGTGAATTAGGTAATTGAAGCTAGGAAAGCACACTCCATGTTTTCAATTAAGAATATTATTTTTTAAGCTACTGCTGGTAACGTTTAGAATTTAATTATGATAATTTCTTCACTTTTATTTGTTTTCCTAGATGTTGCAAGAGATCTGTTTTGTTAAATGTATCTCTAATGGTTTTAGAGTTTAGCAACTATGCAAAATACACCAAAGTGTCTGTAACTTTAGAAATTGCTTTATAGTTTATATTTCTGAAATGTCCCAGATTCTGTTAGGAAAATGTGTTGTAGCTGAGTTAGAAACCTGAAAGTAAGACATAATCAAGTTGCTGGTCTCAACCTAGCACAGGGAAAGGTAGTGATAATTTAGTTAGCAAAGAATTTTTGCAGCAAACGGTATTTGAGACAGAAGAATGTAAGGATATCTTTCAAGTTTCATTTCTGCTACATTCTTTATAGCCCACCTCCAAGGGGGGGGGGTAGAAAACCCAAAGGTAATCTGGTTTCAATTACATGCTGTAAAAATAGAATTTGTGGCCATAAATTAATTTGGAATATTTTTTATGGGAGTTGCACTGTGGATTGTATGGGTCTTCCACAGACTTTATTGCTTTTCTTTGGTTCTGGATCTAAAATATGAATGAGTAAATAAAGTACAGTTTCCTTTTTCAAAAGTTAAGTCTTTGACACAGAAAAATAATCATTACCTTTTTATTTGTCTTAATTATCTCTTATAGTTTTATCTTATTTTTAGAGGGATTACGTAAAAATCAGAATTTCATTTGGGTAGTTTTAATTTTTTTGGAAGATACTTTTTCTCCTTGAATTTGGCAAAAGTTATTCAATCTCTTACAAAGTTGAAATAGTTAATTCTATAGACTTTGTCTGGTAAAATAATCAGGTATTTTGTTTTATTTTCTGGGGAGCAGCAGTGGTCGGAATTTATTATTCAAATGGTACTTATGAGTAACTAGAATATTGTGGCAAATTACGAGTATGTCCTAGTGGTATAAATGACTGCCAATTATGACTTAAATGGTCTATATAGTAGTGGATGTTCCCCTAAGTACCATAGAACTCCGGATTTGTGCTAAGTGCTAAAATAACTCCAAACAATAAAGCTACTACATTTAAAGTGAGCATGATAGGAATTCTCAAATGTTTCACATGATTTTTGTTATGTGGATGTAAGGTTGTTTTTAAAGTGCTTTAAAAGCATTTCAGAGCCTGGCTTGGGAAATAAACCTTGAATGTTGTCACCTGTGGTCCTCATGGCCCTGGCTTCTTTTTTGAATTTAACAAATATGCGTTGATTTTTTTTTTCCCCAGTTCTGGGCTCATGGATGCTGGCGAACACTTCACCACTGAGCTTTATGCCTTCCTCCCACTTCACCTCCAGCCCAGTGACAGCAAAATTTCTAGATTTAATGCTGGTGTAGAACTAACATCTCTTACCCTGATACGTTTTCTTTTTCAGACTTTGGATGGATTTTTTTTGTGGGAGCATCTGATGGCAAAATCATGTATATATCCCAGACGGCTTCTGTACATTTAGGTTTGTCCCAGGTAGGTATGGCCTAATTTTATGTACAATCAAAATATTCGATTAAATTGTAGCAGATTGTGACAGCTTTGCCTAGCCTGAAAATGAGTCTGCATTTGTGTATGAACATTATTCATAACTGCAAAATACCCCCACCCCCACCCAGTGCTGGGGATTGAACAAGCTCTATGACTGAGCTCTACCCCCAACCCCAAATTTCTCTTTAATAGGATTCCCATGCAGTTTTCTTCTTCTTCTTCTTCTTCTTCTTCTTCTTCTTCTTCTTCTTCTTCTTCTTCTTCTTCTCCTTCTCCTTCTCCTTCTCCTTCTCCTTCTCCTTCTCCTTCTCCTTCTCCTTCTCCTTCTTCGCATTTTTACCTTTTTCCTTTCTTTTTCCTTTGAGGCTTGTGACCACTATGTCTTCACTGTGGCCAGCCCTGTTCTGAGTCTGTCCTATGTATGCCCTGCCCTATCTGCTCACCTAGTGATGTTAGATGGCACAGAAAAGAGCTTCCCCAGGGGACCTCCAGTCAGTCCACACATGCTGGGCTGTACATGGTGTTGTGCGTTGCTGTGAGGTGAGAGGAAGCTGCTGTAGAACATGGATTTTATGCAGCATGTGCTTTGGGGAGACAGAAAGGGAAGGGGTAGATTTATGAGTGTTCACATGGAATTCAAGGTCATTTTTCCTGAGTTTTTCCAGTTCAGTGGTTGTTTCAGTAAAGCATTTTATATGCTTGTGATAGAAACTCATAAAATTCAGTTTACTACTGTTTTGCACTGCAAGGTCTTGGTTTCTTTAGAACATTTAAATATTACCCATTTTTTGGGAAAAGTGAAACCATCTTCTGAAAAGGGGGTTCCTCCCTTAGAAGGAAGAGATGACCTCAGCTTGTGGACCCCCAGCCAGATGAGAGATGGGTGGAGGGTCCGGCTGCTGTCTGGGCCTGTGGATGGCCCCGAAAGGGAGAAGCAGACTGGGTTTTCCTTTCACATCTCTGATTTAACAAGCGTGGGACAGAGTCACATTTTTTTATACATGCCAGGACTAAACGTTCCTTTATATTGTGAGCTCTCAGCGTGACTTTTCATCACAAGTGAGGACATACTTCAATGAATGACAGAGACAGAACAAGGGCTCCCGAAAGGCGTGTGAGTGACCTGTTCTGTCCATCCTCTTCCCACAGTTAAGCCCAAATGGAACATGCCTATTAATGTTTCTTGAGTTTTTCTCATTAAAAAACAAAATTACCAAATTTGGGAACCTGAGTTTGGTGTATTCCTTTTCTTTTTCTGCCAGTACATTAAAAAAAAAAAACTTGTCATTATTTTACAGCCATCTCTTCCACTGTATGCACATCCTTCTCCACATCCAAATGGGCTTATGTGTTTCCTATGCAAAGTCTGTTAAAGGAAATTGCATATTAAAATTGTTTAGAAGGTTGTTTCTTACTCTCTCTTCTCTTATGGGACCTGCTATCCCAAATAGTTTATCAAAGCTTGATTCTTTTTTTTAATGTTTATTTTTTAGTTATAGGTGGCACAATATTTTTATTTTATTTTTACGTGGTGCTGAGGATTGAACCCAGTGCCTCACATATACTAGGCAAGCACACAACCCCAACCTCCAAAGCTTGACTCTTGCATCTATGTGAACCGAGGGATAAATATGTGTACAGACTGAGAAATGTTTTGAGAAGATTAGATTTACTATTTCTATGGGATTGGAGATTGTAGCAGCTTAGTGGTAGAGAATGTGCTTAGCTGAATAAGTCCTGCCCACCCCTCATCCCCAATCCTCCACAAATAAATGGAAAGAAAAGAAAAAAGAAATTTATTACTTTACATATTTTAGAATTAATCAGAATTATTTACTTGCACCTAGACTGGTTTCTTTTTCTGACCTAATCTGTGGATTATTTACCTTTTAAAATTATAATTTACTTTAAATAGTCTTACAATATTGTCACAAATAAGATAAAATATTTCATATACTTTTAAGATGATTTGTTAAAAAATTTTTGATCAGGGGCTCACACTGGCATTAAAGTGTTTTTGTAGCTCCAAACGGAGGCTACCACAACCTCATCAAGGAATCAGAAAAAAAACCAGTTGCCCTGCATGATCAACTTGACTTATTTTTTTTACAATTGTCTTCTCTACAGGGAACAAAGAAGCTAAAGGAATCTACAACTTTCTTAGAAAATGGTAGTACTGGCCCTTCCTCCCTTTTAAAACAAGGATACAAAGTTGTATTTCTGCATATGATCACAGAAATCAATTTGACCACTATTTTTCAGTATTAAATTTATATCTGAGATCCCTAGCAGTAAAAACAAAATGGGAAATAAATTCAAGTATTCAGGAATTTAATGTCCTGGGGTTATATTTTAAATAATATGGTAATGCCTGCTCTGTCTCTCTTTCAGATCATGCTGGGAAACAGATCAGAATAACTATTTTGTGTGATTTGTGAAGTATAGGGAGCTATACAAAAACCAGACAGCCTCACTTTCATTAAACACAGTTTGCAACTAGAGTCCTTTGGTGGGCATCTCTTAGGGTTGCTCGGTCACTTGGAATATGTGGGCACATCTTTAGGTACTGAGCACAGCTTAAGCAATCTGTCACTCAGGCAGCTCAGCCTACCAGCCTACCTTGCACCCCACACAGACTCTTTTTATTTGGTAAAAAGATTCTGTTGATTATGAACACAATAATTAAGAATGACCAACACATTGGAAAGGTAATGACTAAGCCTTCTGTCAAGATTAACTCCACATGAGGAAATGGAGGCAACATAAAAGTATGATGTTTCCTTTTCATCATATGCAAAAATACAACTTTGTATCATTGTTTTAAAAGGGAAGAAAGTCCAGGTATGAACATTTTCTAAGCAAGTTGTAAGATTCCTTTAGTTTCTTTGTTGCCTATGAAAGGACAATTGTAAAAAAGATAAGTCAAGTTGATCATGTAGGGCAACTGATTTTTTTCTGATTTCTCGATGGAGTTGTGTTAGCCTCCGTCTGCAGCTACAAAAACACTTTAATGCCAGTGTGAGCCCCTGGTCAGTGGCTGGGGAGTGTTCCACAGTGAACTGTTTAAATAAGCAACAACAAACTTTTCTCTTAGATCTGCCTTCTGTTCATGATTAACTCCACAGAAGGAAATCTAGGTAGAATTGCAATGTGTATTTTTTTCTGTCTTCTTTACTTGAACAGTAAAATAAAGTATTGAATAGGATGTCAAATACCCAACTACTCTTTTAAAAAATGTTTTGCACCCTTTAGATTATTTTCATTATTAGCAAAGAATTGGACAAATATAACAAACCAAAAACCTTAATAAAGTAGGCTTATGGACTGGGGATAGAACTCAGTAGTAGAGTTCTTGCCTATTCTGCACCAGGCCCTGGGTTCAATCCCCAGCATACACACAAAAATATTAGTAAAATTTTACCCAGTAGACAGAGTAATGCTTTAAAAGGTTTTCTGGTGAATAGCAATTGTAGTAATAGCTTATATTTACATGGTGCTCATCTGTGTTCCTAGAACTTTCAATTACTCTCAGTGACATTATCTCATTAAGTGAGGTTCATGTTAAGTCAAGGTTACACTCCTTGGTAGAGGGTCACAGGAACATACCTTCCCCGATCAGTTCTGCCATAATCGTGTGAAAATTCACAGCAGAAGGGAATTGTTCAGTTTTGTCCTGCTTTTGATCTGTACTATCTAAATACCTGAATTATACATTTGAGGATGTAAAAATGATTCTTTATATTCTTCAAACCCAAAGCCTTTTTTTTCCTTTTAAGTGCTGGAGATGGAACCAGAGTCTCTTCCATACTAGGCAAGTGCTCTACCACTAAGCTATACCCCCAAATCATGTTTATTTTATTTTGAGGCAAGTCTTGCTTAGTTGCTCAGTCTGCCCTTGAACTTACCTCATTCTCCCAAGTAGCTGGGATTGTAGGCATGTGCCGCTGCACCAGGCTTAAAAAGGATTCATTAAACTTTTTTTAATTCCAGTATTGGAATTTTTAAAAATCTACGTCTTATGGCAGTGTATTTTTTTTTAAATCTTAAGCTAGTAAACAAGAGGTCATTGTTGTTAAACTGTGGTATTAAAAACGGCAGAGATAAGCAGAAAATACAGTTAGTTTGTCCACCTAGTCCAGAGGCTGAGCATTAGAAAACAGTTGCATCCAACCTGGGGATTCTGTCAGGTTTGCAGGCACAAAAACATACAGACATGTTTTAATATGTTGGAAAAAGTAGTGCCGGGAAGCACTCTTATCCATAACATTCACTGAACATTTACCAACGGATTTGATTCCTTTTTTGTTCTTATTATTGTAATTATTTTACTTATATTTAAGCAAAAACAATCCCTGTATAGCTGCTATGTATAGTTTTAAATATCCTTGTGGTTCAGATTTCCTTACCAAAGTTCCATGTTATATAACTTTGAGGTTACTGGTATACGTTTTCATATAAAATAGCTGTTTATGAGACACATAAAGAAAAATGTAATATTTGAGATTGATACCAGAAACACAATAATACAAACAGCAACCATGTAAGTTAGAGGCACAAGACCAAATTCTTTCACTTTTGAAATAAAGAGAAAGGACAATGTTTTATGTTTGTTGACATAACTTGAACCCTGAAACCCAAACCATCTTAACCATCTTATTTTTAAATGCTCAATTTACCATACTCAGTAAAACACCCAAAACAGAGTAATATGCATTTCCCCAGTGCCAAGTGACTCTGCCCTTCCCCACAGAATATACCCTTTTAGTGTTGTATTTATCATAGGCAGTTTTCTTGGCAGGAGGAAAAGCTATTCAGCAAAACATAAAAAAGCTCTTAGTAGAAAAGTCATTCATTTTGTAGTTAGCAGGGTTCTACAAATAATAAGGGATCACATCGAAGTTCTGTTTTAATAAGTCTGATGTATGAGTCCAGGGAGTTTTATGGCAACAACTTTCTCTCCTTCTCTAGACAGACAGACAGACAGACAGATGGACACACACACACACACACACACACACACACAATATTTTTCCTGCAAGGTAGTCACATTTCTTCCGGCATTGAAAAGCATGAATAAATAAATAAATACAGGAAACACATGTCAACCATAATTTTGAGTTAAGGTCAGCACTGTTTTATCATTCCAGAATTTGTTCTGTAAAAACATTTCCTTTATTTGACGGCTGTTTTACTTCCTAGACAGTCTTAGTGTTTTCCTGTCCGTTTTATAATGGACCCAAGAACTCAGAAAATCAAGCCCTCCTTCCCTGCCTCTTGACCCTCCTGGTTCTCCAATCTCTGATGAGAACAGGTACTTTGGAAATAGATAAGAAGATTGGGGGATTAAAACACAAATCCCACCCCTAATTAGTAGAGATACAAATTTTCCTGCAAGTCCCTGAAGGTGTTTCTCAACAGAGACGTTAGTAAAGTACTATTTTTTTAAAAAAAATTTTAAATTTTTGTTGTAAATGGATAGAATATCTTTATGTATTTACTTCTATGTGGTGCTGAGGATTGATCCCAAGGCCTCACACTTGCTAGGCATGTGCTCTGCCACTGAGCTACAACCCAGCCCCACAAAGTACTATTTTTCTCTCAAAAAGAATTTCAGGCAAACCACAATGATCATTTTTTTCCCTTAAAACATGGATAAGGGTATCCATTACAGGCCAATACTAAAACATTATTATTATTATAATTATTTTAAAATAAGCTGGACCTCAATGGCACAGTGCTTGTCTAGCATGCTTGAAATCCTGGGTTCAGCCTCCAGCCCCCAGAATAAATATATAAATAAACACATATATAATAAGCCATTGAAATAATGATTTTAAAAATCCAGCTCCTTTAGTGTTTAGCTTGAAACTCCCCATTTTGATAGCACTCTATAATGTGCCCCATAGCTCTGTCTCATGTGGCTGGCTTAAATGTTGCTGGTTTATTTAAAACTTTTTAAGGGGTAACAGGAATGACTTGAAAGAAGAGGATTCATATATCTCTCTCCCCCCCCCCCCTCTCTCTCTCTCTCTTTCTTCCCAACAAAATGACGTAAACGTTTTTCACATGGGCCAATCTCCATTGAGGTCGATCGCAGAGGCCCAGATTCAGGAGGTGGCTGTGAGGAGGTGACAGGGGGATGTCTGTAACAGGATTCTCTCTGTGCTCTGCTTGCCTCATATTTGAAGGAGATGCTCCAGGAACAATGCTGAGAGTGGAGCCATGCAAGGCTTCTGAGGGGATAAAATTACTTAGCAGACTAGAAACAATCTCTTCTGAATAAAGAAGGCAGTTTGCCACATCTTGACAGATTAGGAGAACTGGCTGGGAGGAGTGGGATAAATTACTTCGCCTCTCCAGGGCCCTTTGGTTCCAAGTGAAGAGCTGAGGGCCCTGGAGGCTCCAGGAGAACTTCTCACTGAGCCACTTGGCTGGCCTTATGCAGCTGTGGGACCTGGCACATGGCACCTGCAGGGCTACCCCTTCGTAGATGACCCTCTGAGTGACAGCAGGTAGTCTCCAAATGTGCCCTGGCCAGACACAGGACGACCACAGCCTCCTTGTGCTCCCTAGGGTCACACCACCCTTGGGCAGGGCTGTGAAGACTCTTCTGACCCACTCAAGGTCCTTTGCCTCCCAAGGGCACTATTTCAGCGGGGCTTTGGGGTTCCCACTGGCTGCGTTGAAATTACCGTCATTCTTCCTGATGCTCCTCCAAACAATACTGGAATACACTGACAACTGCCCTTATCTGTCACTCCCAACTCTACTAATAGGAGTCTTAAAAACAGGACTGCGCCCCAGTGCTCAGAAGGCTGCCCTGGAGGCTCTTTCTGAAACTTTCTGTGCCTTTGCCCATTTGTGAAGGGGTGCAGGTCTCCAGGACTCAATAGCATATCCTTGAGTGGCATCCGGGCTTGGGAGAACATTCTAAAGATGCTCACAGTCAGGAACAGGACCCCCAGGGCCCTCTGTGCAAATATCCCAGTAGTGGGGTTTTTCTGGAACCACCCATTCCTGCAGAGCCAGGTCCAGGCCAACACAGACACGGCTGGAAGGCTGCCATGGGACCCCCCTGTGGGGCATGTCTGGAAGGAGGCATTACCCTGGTGTTGAGGTAGCAACCCCAGGAAATAACCACCACGTCATGTGGCTGGCTGGAGTGGCCCCAATCCCTCCTGCAGGTCACACAGAGACACAGCCGCACCCTTGGGCCAGAGCTGTAGAATTTTCACAGTCATCTTGGACCAGGAAAGCCAGAGATACATTTCTGGCAATGTGAGAGAGGCCTGGCAGTGCCTGAGGCACACGGTTCAGAGCTGCGGAAGAAAGGGGCTTTGTCAGAGTAGAGCCTCCCGTGGTCCCTTGGTCAGCTCTGAGAGGTGGAGTGAATGTGGCTCTGGGAGGGAACACAGTAGGGCTGCAGTGGCTATCTCGGGCAGGCAGCATGTGAGTGGGGGTGCAGGACAGAGC
This sequence comes from Ictidomys tridecemlineatus, assembly GCF_052094955.1. Taxonomy (NCBI): domain Eukaryota; kingdom Metazoa; phylum Chordata; class Mammalia; order Rodentia; family Sciuridae; genus Ictidomys; species Ictidomys tridecemlineatus. Next base: position 500,301 of record NW_027521609.1, on the reverse strand, counting down.
CCAGAGAGTTGGAGTCCATTTTGAGCTGTCTCTGAAGGACGCTGCCCAGGCCCCTCCAAGGCCCCTCCAGGGCATTCCTTCCTACTCGGGCCTCCTGGGCTCTGAGCTCTGGCTTGGCCCTCTGGCTTCTCAGGCATGGAAGGCAGTTCAGAGCTGGGCTGTGGGGAAGCAAAGGGTCCATGTTTGACACAGGTGTGGGTCGTGGGCAGACTCCAGTCCTGACCCCAGCAGGGTGTGAGCATGTGGCACACCCTGCACTTTCCCCTGGTGCCAACCCTGGAGAGATGGTGACATTTCTGTTCCTTTCACCCCTGCAGGTGGAGCTCACAGGCAACAGTATTTATGAGTACATCCATCCATCTGACCACGACAAGATGACGGCTGTCCTCGCCGCTCACCCGCCTCTTCACCATCACCTGCTCCAAGGTAGTTCCTCCAGGTGAAAGTAAACAAGGCCACGTTCTTAACTATGACCCAGGGCTTGGCTTACCACACCTGCCAAGGTCTAGGGGTTACCAGGGAAACACTTGGCCCCATCAAGTGGGAGGTGCATTTTGGCCTCTGTCTTTTAAACCAGATTATTTAAACCAGCCCCCATTACTGCCAAAGACTATTCAGAGCTGCCGGGGACAAAGGTGCTCATGATTTAGAATTGCAGGTTGCAGCCTCACAGGTTTAGACCTGGGCTGCAGCTTCTGAGGATACAGCCCAGGGGGCTGTGAAACTGCCTGGGGGAAACTACACCTGAAATTCCCCTAGGTGACAGCAGTTCCTTTGCTATGACCACAGACTGTAAACCATCCTGAGAGCAGGAGGACAGTGGCTTTGCTATTTTCATGTTACCTTGTAGCCATGGTGGATATTTCAACATATCATTTATGCTCGTGGCTACTGCAAAATTCTGGAAGTCATGAGACCCACCACTGAACCTTGTTTTTTAATGTAGTGATAAAATAGCACACTTACATCCATGTTCAGGGTGTGCCACTATGTGTTTAAATACTAGGATAACTACTTTCCTACATAGTTGGTTTGTTTTGTAACTATATGCATTTTATTTTATGCATTTAAAAGTGTTACTCTGAGCAGGGGTCTGGGTTTTTTTTTGCCATAGCACAAATCAGTTAAGATGCCCTGGGCATCACAAAATTAGAACAAATGCTGGGAAGATACAGAAGTTTTCCGGGACCCCGGCCTTTTAACTTCGTGGACAGCTCAGAGAGGCCAGCAGGCTAATGGGTCTCACTTATGCCTTAGACTATAGTACCCAATGGGGCCCCAATTCCCAAGTGGAACAAAATGCAAATAAAAGACTTCAAAGTGGTGAGGACATTTAGCCATGGAGGAGAAATATGGCTTTCATTCTTATTGCTCCCTCCTGGGGAAGATTACCCTCAGGCTCGGAGGAGGGACCACAGAAGCGCATGCTCAGTTGTCCAGCAGCAGTTGATCTCGCTGTTCCTTTCCAAGGAGAGAGTCTGGTGTGCCAGCTTCTGAGACAAGACAGGGCCGTACTATAACTACAGCCTGTGATAGTCGTTGGGATGGGATGGCATCTAAATCAACATGAAAAAATGATGCCGAGAGTCATTCCCAACAACAATGACTAATCTTTCCACTCTGGTGTGTTTTCAAAGCTGGACACAGACAGCAGGAGTCCTAGAGAATTCCTCAGAACACCATGTTGTTGCTTAAAACACCGCACAGGGTGCCCCCTGCTTGGCAGTGGCCTTCTGCTACTGCCCTGGGTTTCATGTTCCCCTTCCTGTGTTGTAGCCTCTGGAAAAGTGGTGAAGGAATGAAAGTAAGTGAAGCTGGGGGGACAGTGAGGCCCGTCTACTCCTGTTTCTGTGGGGTTTGAGGCTGAGGTGGAGAGCAGTCCTAGAGGAGAGGCAACAAGCTGGGGGCCTAGGGTCCCGTGCTGACTCCCTGCACGCCAGCCCAGGGGTGCAGGGAAGGCTCCTGAGCACACGGTGCTCTTCTCACTCACAGATTTTCTGCCTGGATGGAACTCCATTGTTTTATGGTGAAATGTGTGAGAAGTGCGCCCTCCCCCCAGATGAGTAAGACCAGGTGGTACTTTTGAGACGTGAGCTTCCACAGCTCAGTGACATCTGTCTGGTTCAGACAGGAGGACTGTGGGTAAAGCACATAGCCTGTCCAGCTGGGGGAACCAAGGAGGCCTCTGAGTCGATTCCCAAACTTCCATGAGGCAGTGCCCTCAGGGACAGTGGAGGAGGACCTTGCTCCACTCCAGCCTTTTTTTTTTTTTTTTGGTACTGGAGATTGAACTCAGGGGCACTCGACCACTGAGCCACATCTCAGCCCTATTTTGTATTTTATTTAGAGACAGGGTCTCACTGAGTTGCTTAATGTATCACAGTTGCTGAGGCTGGCTTTGAACTCACAATTCTCCTGCCTCAGCCTCCAAAACCACTGGGATTACAGGTATGCGCCTCCATGCCCGGCCCAATCCTTTTTTAATGATAAATTTATCACCAGGCAGAATGGTGCATGCCTGTAATCTCAGCCTCTCAGGAGGCTGAGGCAGGAGGATCACAAGTTTAAGGGCAGCCTCAGCAACTTAGTGAAACCCTGTTTCAAAATGGAAAAGGGTTGGGAATGTAGCACAGTGCTAGAGACTTGCCTAGCATGTGTGAGGGCCTTGTATTTATTTACAAAATAAATAAATAGATAAACTTATTAACCTCCAACAAATGTCTATTTAGAGTGGAGTGACAGCCCCTCACTCAGAGGTGTGGCCTTTCTCTATTGCTGTCTCTGAGGGCTGGTGTCCTTTAAAGCCGAGGAGGATTCCTGTATGTTTGCAAGAGTGAGAACTCTTTATGCACAGGGCCTTTCAAAGAAAGGAAAGGAAGGTCCGGCTTAGCTAAACTGTGAGGGGTTCCCTGGGGAGGTGGAGACAAGGGTTGCTCCTTCCAGGGCCAGAAATGAGGGCCAAAGCTTTGCTCTGGCCATAGTAGTTCTCAGCCCCCAGCCCCCACAGTGCAGGAGGTATGAGTGGATGGCCCCCTCTGCCAGGGAAAGAGCCTACGCTGTGACTGACACTTAGCATCTGCTACCTGGGGGAGTCAGACTCTTCTGGGCCTTCACGGTATCTCAGGCACCCACCCCAAGTCTGCCAGGAAGTTCTCCCAATGCCAAGCCACTCTGTGGCCTCTAGGAGGTGATGGTGGCCAGTGGAGCTCTGCCAGGCCCAGCCCTTGACTCCAGGCTGGCCTCCATGCTGTGGCTGAGATTTGAGCTGCTCTCTTTTGGGGCCTGTGGAAGCCACACCAGGACAGGGCCAGTCTCTCCCCTCCTCACCCAGACCTTAGCAAGTTCTCAGAGTCAGGGTCGGGCACAGAGGAGCAGGCCTCTGACTGTGGCCCTGGGAATTTCATGGCACTGTGTGTGGGGAGATGGGAAGCAGGTGGGACCATGGCCCATGGAACCTCGCTCCTGCTTTCAGAGTTCGAGATAGAGATAGAGAGGTCCTTCTTCCTCCGAATGAAGTGTGTCCTGGCAAAAAGAAACACGGGCCTGAAGTGCAGTGGATACAAGGTATGAAGGGCCCTGGGGGGACGGAGAGCTGGTCGTGTTCTGCACTGGGTACTTGGTATTCCGCCTCACACTCAAGGATGTCTGCAGAAGGGAAGCCTCGGGAACCAAACATATCATTCCCACCAGGGCAGAAGTCTCCAGTGACTGGCTCATGGCTGCTTCTGAGGCCCATGTAAGGGCTGGTGCTTTAGAGGGATATTCCAGCTGGGCTGGCTTTCGTCCCATGAGACCAGAATTGGCTGTGGCTCAGGTTAGACTTGTCTTCCAGACAGGTCACTTGTTCTGGCTAATTCCAGTGTCTAGGAGCAGGTGACCTGCAGAGCTGGCTGGCAATGTCGTTCCACAATGTCAGAGGTAGCTGACGTGGGTTAAGGAAGTCTGTTATGCGCCAGGAGCCTGTTACCCTCCGTCCTCTCTCTGAGCTCCCCACTGCCTCCAGGATCCTCTCTGCTGTCCTCCCTGAGAGGCCACAGCCATCAGTCACTCTGCAGTTGGAGACAGCTAGGAAGATTTTCTAGAAACATTTGTTCCTTTGAAGAGGAGGGAGAAGAGTGGGGAGAAGAGGAGGCATCTGTGTCTTTGTCCTCTCTTTCTGGAACACCCCTACCAAGCCTCTCCCAGCCCCTCCCAGGGTCTTCCTTTCCCTCAGCTCCTCCCAGTGCCTTCCCCATTCCAGGCTGACCCTTCCCCTTGGCCCTCCTCGGCCATCCCACTCTGAGCTCTTCCCTTAGACCTCGACCCCCTCATTTGTTCTGTTTTATTTTATTTTTGCCATAAAAGGGATGGAGCCCAGCACCTGCCACCGAGAGGCAAGAGCTCTACCACTGAGCTGCTCCCCCAACCCCTGTCCCCTTGGTTTTTAATTGTCCCAGGCTCTAAGCCGCATTGGGCCAGGATGGGCAGCCACCAGCCCGGCCTCTCCCGGAGACATTCTTCAGGAGACTTGGCTCTTGACTTGTTTCTGCTGCTTATTGACGGTCCAGCTGTCTAATCTGCAGCAGAACATCACCTGTCTATCTTGTCCTCACTTCCCTGCTCAGTAAAATGGGAGAATAGACTACAAGGATTTGGAGATTTCTTCTAGCTCTACAGACGATGAATACCTTGAGGGATCCTGGAGAAAGGGTTTTGAACAGAGAACTTGAAGGCTAAGGATGTTAGTCTGTACCACTGCAGTTACGATGATTGTGATTCCAGCACGATTTTACTGACTTAATATGTTTTTGCCATCCTGGATCCCAGAGTCTCATGCAGGCCAACAAGCTATACCTTGCAGAGCTATGCCCCAGCCTGTTACTGACTTTAACTGGCATAAATGCTTCTACTCATCAGGCTCCAGGTGGTATAGAGGTTCCTGTTTGAACTTGGTGCGTTCTTGCCTACATGGTCTTTGGCTCTAACTGGAAGGCTTTTAGATAGCCACTCTGACTTGTTGATTATTAAGATCTTGAATTAAAATACATGAAATTAAAAGACATAAAAATGAAGATTTAAAAAAAAATCTATTGAAAGGATTCTTAAGGAGGTTTTGAAGTTGCCAAAGTGTCACATCATGAAGTCCCAACCCCACCACCCCAGCTGCTGGCGATGTGTCCTTATTTTATCTGATGAGTCTGGCCTGGGAGAGGAGGGGGTTAGGGCTTGGATCTGGAATGACCCCCAAAGTCTCTTGGTGAAAGCCTGGTTCCCACCACAGCAAGGTTCAGAGGCGGGGCTTTAGGCAGTGAGTGGATCCTGGGGACCCTGACCTCATCAGTGGATCAGCCCAAGGATCAGTCCATTGATGGGTGAATGGAGCCATTGGAGGAGGTGCTCACTGGGCAGGGGTTTGTTACTTTTCTTAAAATTTAATTTAGGAAAGTAAAATGATCAAAATGAGAAGTATGATTAATCAAAGTTCTTTTAGAATGTCTTTAAAAATCCACCATACTGAGTCCCATAGTTTGAATCATTTTTTTCTTATTGAGCTATGTTCAAGAGGAATAAGTGTAAAATAACAGATTTTTATTTCTCTGCTTCTTCTGAAAAAGCTACATGAGCCTCTGAGAGCCTGGCTGGGGATCAGGAGGGGCAGGGCCAACCTGCTGGTGTCTCTTGCAGACACTGGGCAAGGAACCTGGGGCAGACTGCACATGGGCTCTGGAGGATCCAGGCTCTTGTTCCACGATCAGCAGGTGGAAGAGACCCAAGCAGCACCCTGCTTCTGTGGTCACTTTGCAAAAGATCATTGATCTAGTGTCCACCTCATGAAAATTCCAGTGCTGGCTAGGGTGGGAATCCACAAGCGAGAAGCCCTTCCACATGATACTTAGAGACACAGAAGGACCCTCGGGAGGACCTTCAGGAAAATAAATCTAACACAGTTATGATTTACAAATGCAAAGACCAGAACACATCAGAGAGAAGAATTTACAAAATGTAGGCCTGTGGTTGTTAAGGCCATCAGAAGCAAATGTTGAGTGACCAACCTACATGGCCGTTTGAGAGAGTATTTTGATTCTGCTGAGGCTAATGCTTCCCAACACGGTTTCCTTCCCTCTGGCCCCATTTCAGAGGGCTGTGAAAATGGGAAAGACTCCAATTCAAGTTGTCTCAGTGATCAGCACACAAGATCAGTGGGCTCTCTGGCCAAGAGAATCAGATTTTAGCAAAGAAAAACAACAAAAGATGACTGACCTTTGCCCTGGGTTTGCCGGACTGCAATGGCAATTAAGCCCATTTCCTGTGGCATCTCAAACATCAACCTGCAAATGGTGGGAAAAATTGGTCAGCTGGAACAGGGAATCGTGCAGGAGGGGCATACCTCCGACAGGAGGGGACAGGGCTTGTGTTCACAGTGTGCGTGTGGCCAAGGAAATGGAGTCACACAGCTAGAAGGGCTCTGCCCTCCTTCACAGCCTCTGCAGTGAGAATGCCCACCAGAGCTGAAGAAATGCCCGAGGGCACCGAGCCCAGAGGAGGGACAGAGGCACCTGTTGGTGTCCTCAAGACTGGGTCAGATGATCCATCTTAGGAATATTCCACCAAGTTCTTTCTTCCCCCTCTGGTGCATGCACTCTGCTCAAGTGACAACTAGCAATTGCTGACATTTGTTTCTACTTACAGTGAGTTTCTGTTCAAACACCAGTACACAATCACAACAGAAGTTTCTGATTATTCAGAAAACCAATATGGTGGCAATAAAGATGTTTAAAAGATACACCATTCCCTGAGAACTAATTAGGCTTTAACTATAGTAAATAAATCTACACCTTCTGAGAACCTGGAAGAACCTGGATCATTTTAGGCTTTAGTCCCGTGTTCTAAAAATCCTATATCCAAAGTGCTTATATGCTGAATACATTTTAAGAGGTGACTATTTTAATATACAATTTTAAGCTGACTTTTACACACATTTGTTGTATTAATAACTTGTAATCATTTACAGTTTTTTTCTGTTTCAGTATCCCAAGCAAGGAATTGGGGATTTAATTCTATTTAGAAAAACATTTGTCTTATTTTAGTCTATTCATGGTTGTTGTCTTCCATCTTAAAATATCACCCTTAAAAAAGATCAATGTTTATTAAATATTTAGTAAAAAGTTATCCAGTCATCCTTTAAATGAAATTTCCCTGAATAACTTTAGTTTAAAAAATAAAATTATTTAGGTCTTGAGATAAATTCCAGAGCTTCCCTTAACAACACACCCATGATTTAATAATCCCATTCACAGAAAAAAATTGCTTAGATTCCTTATGTTATATATAAACTCTTCATGCTCCGAACAAAACACATGTCCCCTGGTTGCATCCTCTGCAGAGATTGAGAACAGTTGGCCACCAGCCTTTCTAATAAGAACCTTTGAGTACTTGAATTTCATTACTAAATTTTCACTTAGTCAATAAAAGAATCTATTTGTAAAAGTTCCTGTTGGGGCCTCTTAGGCAGCCCAATGTTATTAAAATAACAGCATTTCCTATGTACACAACAGAAAATACACTTGGATTAGAACTTTTGTAAAAGGCTGGTCTTGCCACTGTTGAGAAAGCTTGTTAAGGAATTTTACCTTTAAAGTAACACCCTTCAGGTTCTTTGTGTACTTTTGTCATTATTGTTGTTGGGTTTTTATTTTAATTTTAATTTAATTTTATTTTTTATTTTTTTGCTGAGGCTGGCTTTGAACTTGAGATCCTCCTGCCTCCCAAACTGTTGGGATTATAGCCATGCACCATTGCCCATTGTCTTTATGTAGTTTTGCTGTGGACATTTGTTCCTCTTGCACCAACCATTTGTCTTTATCTTGTTAATATTAACTGCTCCTTTCCTTCTGAATCCCTCCCTCTCCCATTCTCAGCCACAGGTTTTGGGTGGGATGGATTCCATTGTTAACTCCAGGTGAACCCTAAGTGCTCAATTGGTCCCATTTCATTCCCCTTTAATTTACCAGAGCACTACCATCTTAACTGATGAAAAGAATGTATCCATACTATCTTCATTAGGTGAGTGACACACAATGGGGGAAAAAGTGTTTTCTCTGTTGCCTGAAATAGCAGCAGAACAGATGCTCTCTTTTCCAAATGGTTTATGCACTGTGGCTACTAGGAGAATAGCCACACTGGAAATTAAGCTGCTGAGGGAGCCCAGAGCATAAAACCAGGGATCTCCTGATAGAACGAACTGACTTAGGCCTGCTGCAGAACTGGTACATTACTATATACACACATAGCTTGCTTTCTTGCTTTCTTTACTGGAGGTGGGAGGTTACTGGGGATTGAACTCAGAGGCACTCAACCACTGAGCCACATCCTCAGCCCTATTTTGTATTCTTTTAGACACAGGGTCTCACTAAATTGCTTAGTGTCTCACCATTGCTGGGGCTGGCTTTGAACCCAGGATCCTCCTGCCTCAGCCTCCCCAGCCACTGGGATTAGAGGCAGTTGCCACTGTGCAGGCCATGTAGCTTTATTTGTATAAATTATGCATACATTTATATTTTTTGTTGTTTGGCTTAATTGCAGTTTTTGTAATAAAACAATTACTAATTCATGAAATAGTCTAGTTAAACTTTTTAATTTCTAAAAAGTTTAATTGATAACAAGAGCCACCTAATAAAGGCTTGAGGGAAATAAATGTTTAAAATACATAAAAATTAATGAAAACATATAGAACTACCATGACACAGCAATCTGTCTTTCGGAAATGTACCTGAAGGAAATAAAACCACCATCTCTCTCTCTCTCTCTCTCTCTCTCTCTCTCTCTCTCTATATATATATATATATATATATATATATATATATATATATACATATATATAATGTATATATGTATACATACATATACTATTAGTACTCTAAATATTTCTTTTTTCTTTAACCATAAAATCTTTTAAAATAATAAATATGATTGAATTCTCCAGAAAAACAAACTTTAATTCCCTCAAAAATGACAATCTTAAATATTGGATGTGCTAAAGACCTTTATGTGATTAGATGCAAATAAGAAAGCAATTAAATCATTATTCATCAGTACTAATGAGCGTGTTATTCAGGCCTATTCTTCAATTAAAAGAAAATAAGGGCCTAACATGTGAGAAAGAGTGATTTTAAGAACAGAAATGTAAGTACAAGTCATGTTGCACTGAGTGACTGGTGGGACCCACTGATCACCCCTTCCCAAATCCTATCAATGGCAACACTATCTGTTCAAGTCACTTCACATTTTATATTACTAATAGGGAAAAAACTCTTGAGAGTCAGGTGTGCATTTTTCTAAGTGAACGTTCTTCCTGTCATCTTTTATAAATATTTTTAAGGCCTCTATGACCTTGTTTTCTCAAAAATGTTCTACTATCTCTAAAAATATATTTAAAATTCTCCCTTAACTCTATTGTTTCTGTAAACATTCTTTTCCCAGGCATATTATTTTGGTATTATCACTATCTACCCCAACTGTAGCTCTCCTTTTCTTTATAAGATCTAGAGATCTCTCCATGCTTTATAAGATCTAGAGATCTCTCCATGCATTGACCTCTATCAAACTTTCCCACATGCCCACCACTCTTATGTCACACATATATGCTATTTTCCCCCATTAAATAATGTTACATAAAATTGTGACTACGATAGACTTGCTGATCAACATTCATGTGATTGCCGTTATTTCATATAGTACCAATATGTGCTATTCATACATTTATTTATTTAGCAAACATTTATTAATTTTTTGGTATGGGCAATGCTTTTGGCATTGCAGATATAATTGGAAATTAGAAATTTTAGGTAGTTTTTAGCTGAGTGGTTTTGTTAGCATTTTGCTAGTTTATATTACATGGAAACATTCCGATGTGGTGTTAATATATTCAAACTAGATTGTGTGATCTTGAATTGTAGGGATATGTTTATTTCATTTGCATCCTGGGGCAAAATCTGGAGGACTCTATTGAGAAAGTATTAGGAAAGAAGGAATCTGAAGATAAGTTGTAACTGGAATTAGAGTGGTGAAAAATGCTGCATTAAAAAAATCTTGATTTTGCAAGATTGGGGGCATGTGTTTTAGCTGGAACTTTCGGCAATACATTCTGGAAGAAAAATTGCTCCTTATCTCTTTGTCCTGACATCACTTTGAATATTGAAATGGCGAATTCAAAAATATTTTATAATTTTATAATATTTTATAATATAATTTTAAATATTTATTTATAATTTTATATTTTATAATATAATTTATATCAAAGAAATAAATGCTTTAGAATGCAAAATATATTTATGCTTTAGAATGCAAAGTATATTTCTTTCTTTTTTGACACCTCATTAAACCTTCATCATGTAATTTTATTTAAACACACTAGCCATTCATTGGTCCTCATCAGACATGCCACAGTGTCCAACTTGCATACATTCTTTCCCATATGCATACTCAGACATAAAGCCCAGGCCAGTCAGTGTCAACTCTGTGTTCCAGACCTTAAAACCCATGGCATCATTTTCTGATAGTTTTATACGAAACGATGATTCTGATACAATCAAGAACAGAAAAGAAAAAACATCTCTTCTCATAAAGATGATTGTATTCTCCCAAATCATCTGCCACTGTCCAGCTCCCTGTTGGGCCACATGAGGGCACATGAAAACAATGACTATGAGACAGGTTCCACAAGTCTCCAAGTTTTCCAGGAAGACTGAGCTGTGGTTGCTCTTTGTAAGATGGATTTGCAACTTTCTTCAATTCCCTATTTCAACTCCAAATTAATTTCTTGAGCTCCAATCCTTATTTATGATTGGTTTCTGAGGAAAACCCAGGCCAACATAATATAAGATGATTTTGGGGCAGCACTAAAGTGGCTAAAGAAGTTTGCTAAAGAAGGCTATGTTAAAGTGGAGCTTTTGAAAAAGGACTCAGTTTTTGTACCAGCTTTTGGTGGAGGATTAGATTTTTGTACTCTGTAGCTGCACTGAATCCCTTAACCTGAAGCCTAGTGGCTGAAAACAACCCTTACCTATACTTCTCACAATGCTGTGTCCAACTGGTTGCTCTGATGCCTATTGGGCTCCCTCATTCAGCTGCCCTGGGTGGGGGAGGTCACTGCATGAGTAGTTTAGCAGCTGAGAGACCCTAAAATTCGGTACGGGCTCTTCTTCTTTTTTGGGGGTCCAGAGTTCCTCAAGAGCTGGGGGCAGTGGGGAAGGAGGTTGTGAAAAGCTCTGAAAGCTGGTGAGGTCTAGATTCTGAAACTGCCCCACATAGCTTCCTGTCACATCTTATAAAAGCCAAGGCAGTTGACCAGGACAGCTCAGCATCAGAGGTGGGGGCAAATCCCACTGCTATTGGCATAAGGTTCACAAAATTACAGCTATGTTTTTTAAAGACCACAAATGGAAACCTTTGAAAACTTGATATTTCATATTAATTCTCCACCAGAGAAAAACCAAAAGCACACATATACCAGTTCTCTGTCCATTTTAAAGAAAGCTGATCTTCTGTGTTACCTTAGAATCAGGATGGTCTGATTCAAACAGCTTCCATTTTTATGGATTTAATTCTACATACTGTTTAACATAAATAAACAGGAAAACCACAAGATAAAAACATTTGTCCATCTGTACCTTTTTCAGTGTTAGATTCTGTATTTATTAAAAATTGCATTTTTATTCAATATAACATGATTTTTACAGAAGTTAAGGCTGAGAAACTTGAAATATAGTAGTTCAACAGAAACTTATAACTTTTGCAAAATATTTTGTTTGACCTCAAATGGAACATTACTCATATGAATGAATACATAACAAGATGATAGTACTTGTCAAGTTTTATAAAAAGCTTTTTATTTTAATCAATTTGTCATTCTGTCTCTGGTTACATTCTTTTAATCTGAGGAGGTTAAAAGCAAATAGTTTTTAATCTTCTGCAATCATTGGTAGAAGGAGCTTCCCTCAAAGAAGAAAGCAGATATTATTTTTGCTTAATTAATGTGCTTTAAAAATATGTTGAAGCATATGAGCATTTTGCAAAAATAATTTAATAATTACTGTAAATTAATAATTGGCATCAGTTAAATCTTCTCAAGATACATTTCTTATTTGATAGAATTTATGTAGTGAACTGATTTTATAATCCCTGTTATTAATTTAATTGGGCTAACTTTAAAGTGAAATCAATGAAGAATATTTTATTACTTTTATTTTTATGTGCATTCATTATTTGCTTCTGGAAGAATTTAGAAATTCCAATTACATAAGTGCCTAGCACTTCAGTCTGTAATTTGTAATGGATAAGAAAAAAGCAGGACTTTCGGATATGTACACAAGTTACATAAAAGAAACCTGGCACAGTTCCTGAAGTACAGGAGAACCAAGGTGCTGCCATTGGATGCCACACGGGAACCTGTAGAGAGAAATAGCATAATCAAAGTATGCTCAGATGGGAGCAGGGACCATCATGGTAAAGTTCATGGTAGGGGGTTATATCAGGAGCTCATTTATCACACACGAAAGTAAATGAAATAAAGTCCCAGTTGAAGCAAGGTTATAGAACTAAACCCAACTTGGGGGTGACTGTCTGGGAAAATCTTTGTTCAACTGTATTTTGCCCTGCTGTTGCTGGCCTTTGAAGATGGAGAGGCCCATAAGTAGGGATTGGAGAATGGCTGCAAGGAGCCAAGAGTGACTGCTGCACAAATACCAAGGAGGACACAGGAACCTTAGTCTGCAACTGCAAGGAACTGTGTCCTGCCAGCTCCAAGAATGGGCCTGGAAGAGGACCTGATATTCCTGAGGGAAACAGACCAGCAGGACCTCAGTTGTTCCTGCTGTGACTCCTTGAGCTGGGAACCCAGTTGAGTCCTGCTAGACGTCTGGTGCACAGAAACTGGGTGGTAAGGAGTGGGTCCTTTTTTAGTTTCTAAGTTTGTGATAATAGGTATGGAAGCAACAGAACACTGATATAAATTCTGGTACCAGCCATGCTACCATAACAAAACATCAAATATGTGCAAAGTCTTTTGGAATCTGGTGGTAAACTAAGCCTGCTGGAATTTTGAGGAGAATAATGATAATTTTAAAAGCCTTGATTGCTTTAAAGACTGCTATAACTATGGACCCTAAAAGGACTGCAAGGGAGTTCTCAGAAGAAAGAAACCTCATGTTATTGGAACAGCAGGAAGGGAGACCCTTGTTCCACCATGGCCGGAAGCTTAGGAAAATGGTTCCCTGCAGTCCTTTAGGAGGTAGGACCTGTCATTAGTGAGTTTACAAGTTGGGTTGAGGAGATGTCTAAGCAAAGTGTTGAAGTGAAAACTGTTTTCTTCTTTATATTTATAGTAAAATTTCAGGGTGGGGAGAGAGAGGGAGAAACTGAGGAAAGAGCTGTAAATGTGGGAAATCCTCATCCTGTACAGATGGCAAAAGGTGCTAAAAATAAGAGATAGCTGCTCTGGAGGTTAACACAAAGAGCTGAAGGGGTGCAGCAGTACAGCCCTTTACTGCAATCTCAGGAAGATGGAAAGGTCCCAGCACTCAACACCAGGGGTTCAAGTTATGCCTGTAGGTCTCCTCAGTCCTTTCAGAGAGCCACCAGGGAGCTTCTTGAAATGATCCTTCAGCCACCACAGAAGAAGCTGAAAATGAAAAGGAATGACCTCAGCAAGATGTGAGCACATGTTCTGTCTCATGAAGCATCCACAGGGGCCCACAAGGAACTGGGCTGTCTCATCAGCAGGAGAGCAGCCTGTGGGAACTGACAGAGACAGACCTCAGGACAGGGGAGATGCTCAGAACTATCAAGATCTCTGGCAGGAGGGAGCTGGGCAAGCCACGCGGCTAACACAAGCTCCAATCCATGCAGAAGCAAGAAGACACAGTGAAGTTCCCAGAGGGAAGAGATAATCCAGGTGGGATCTTCCCGGGCACGGGGACTTAACGTAGAGGAATTCCCCCTTGATTCAATTTTCCCCATGTTTAAAGAAGAATGCCAGTAACTGTCAGTTTTCAATCCCCATGTAACAAATTAGCACAAAGGTAGTGACTTAAAACAGCACAAATTTTTTGGAACCTGTTGAGAGCCACAGCTGAGACAGATGATGCCTGGCATATTGCCAGAGGGAATGGTTGAAAGGTGCTGCCAGCGAACCATTGAGATGATGATTTGAGTTAAGCTGAATTGATTGAGTTGGATATGAACCCTATTGGGGGTGGGGGGGGGATAGGCTGCTCGGAGAATCTGCCTCAGGCGCCCAACACTTTGTAATCATGTTGCAAGGCCCTTCTTTTGGAATTGCTTTCAGAGTTTATTGGAAATTTTTGGATGGTGACACGTCTTGTTCTCTAAAGATTAATTAATTAATTAATTTTCAGCAGTAACTAAATTTCCAAAAAGCAAAGTATGGTATATAAATTTGGGCTCAAAATTAGACAAAGGTTATGAAAGAACTAGAAATCAATAGACATAATTTCCCATATGGCTTTTAACTGACTGTAAAGAAAACTCAAGAAGAACATTTAGAATAGTTGAAATCAGTCGTAACTTCCCATATTAACTTTGCTTTTATAATTAGTTTGACATAATCTTAAAATCTAAGTACTTTCATATCATATCAAACATTTTAGCAGATAACACTAACTTGAATCAGTTACTCTTAGTTTCTTTACCTACATTCATTGTATTCATACAATAATAATAATAATAATAATAATAATAATAATAATAATAATAATAATAATAATATGTGTTAGGCACCATTCTGCTGCAAAGGTGTTTCTATCAAAATTTGTGTGAGATTACAAAAGGAAAGTAAGCTTTTACCTTGTAGGTTGAGTTCTGTTGCCTACTATAATAAGTAATTGCCTTTTATAATAAGGTGATTCTATGCAGAGTTCTGTATTTGCTGTAATTCTAAATTTTTATTTACATTGTCAGAGAAACTGACAGGTAAGAGGTAAGTTTCATGAGTTACACTTAGACCTAAAGACCTTGAACTTTACTGAAATTGTGTAGTAGCAATGAATCACAGCCCTTCATCACCTGAGTCCTTTTCATATAACCAGAACATGACTATAGCAGCAGCTGACTGTGTAGATTTCCATATAGGCTACAACCAAGAGCAATTATTAATCTCCTTACTATAAACAGCAACTCTAGAGTTAAAATGTTGACTTTCAAGAGAATGTATGTGAGGCCAGAGACCTACCAGGTGACCCGATGATAGTGTACCACTCCAAACCAAATATTTCACAGTAGGAAAACTGGCAGATACCTAGAGTAGAAAGTTGGAAGACATCAAATCCAGCATGGTTTTTTCTTCTGTTGATAAACTTACAGATTTCTTCTTTAAGAAAAATTCTGAAGAAAGGAATTACCTTATTTTCATAGTCAATGTGTAACTGATTATGTTTTTCTGCCTCTTCTGTTAGTTTTGGAATGACCTTCAACCCTGACTTTTGTTTATCCTTCTCTTTACAATGAATTCTATCAGAGCAGTCAGTTACTTTTATGTTCATGGTGCATGGCACAGAGAAGGTCATGAAGAAATCTTTTTGTTGGAACAAAGAAAATAAATAAATTATCTTACTGGATTTTGCAAGCTTAAAAATAGTTTTGGAGTCAAACTTTCTATATTAAGATTTTATTTATTTTTATGATGTTGGTGAATAAAAAAATTATTTCCTCCCATTGAACATTAATTCCCTTAACTATAATACTGGGGTATAATTTGACCAATATAAAAACACTGTTGTAAAGATTAAATGAGATAATACAAATAAAGTTGATAATGTAATAAGTAGGTATTATATAGTGTTCTAACTGTAAATAGCTTTATACCATTTAGCTTTTATTACTTCAAAGGGATGTCATGAATCTATTAAAGAATCTAATGGAATCCCCTCATCATCCCCTCATCACTCCATAGCTTTAGCAACCTCTTCAAAGTATCTAAGCACAATTCACAATAGCTAAATTGTGGAACCAACCCAGATGCCCTTCAGTAGATGAATGGGTAGGGAAAATTTGGTATATATGCACAATGGAATATTACTCAGCAATGAAAGGGAATAAAATCATGGCATTTGCTGGTAAATGAATGGAGTTGGAGAATATAATGTTAAGTGAAGTAAGACAAGCATTTCCTTTGATATGAGGGTGCTGACCCATAATGGTGATGGGTGGGGAGCATGGGAGGAATGGAGGAGCTTTAGATAGGCAAAGGGGAAGAAGGGGATGGGAGCGGGTATGGGGGTAGGAAAGACTGTGGAATGAGTTAAACATCATTACCCTAAGTTCATTTGTGAAGACAGGAATGGTGTGAAAATAGTTTGTGTACAATCAGAGACTTGAAAAATTGTGCTCTATATGTGTAATATGAAATGAATTGCATTCTTCCATCATATATAACAATTTAGAAAAAAATAAATAATTCATTAAAAGAAAAACTACCTGTGTGCTCCATACCAAGAGTCACTCACTGACACTAGTCACATTTTCCCCCACTTACATATCATGATCCATTAGTGAAATGAAGTCTACTTATTTCATAGGGACTGATTTTATTTGGGGGAGGGGACGACTTGCCAAGGATTGATCTCACTGAGCCACATCCTCAGCCCATTTTTGTATTTTATTTAGAGACAGGGTCTTGCTGAGTTGCTTAGCACCTTGCTGTTGCTGAGGCTGTGTTTGAACTCAAGATTCTTCTGTCTCAGCCTCTGGAGCTTCTGGGATTATAGGTCTGTGCCAAGGCACCCAGCCCCATTATATTTTTAACTAATATGAACAAACGGAATGGAGTGGAGTAGAGTGCAGTGGAGTGGAATAATAAAATAGAAGAATAGAGTCTATGATTTGCATTTAATGGGATAAATAAAGGTAAACATTTTGTGAAACTTGCCTTAAGATATATGTGTATAGTATGCTTATGCACCTATATATGTATGTTAGGTTCAAATACATCTTGCTTGATCAAGATGGCTCACACAGAGCATCCTGCAGATTTCTATGCCTTATCATTTTCATCACCCTTGCTCTTCTTAGTTTTACCTTGTTTGCTTGATTTCCCAACACCTAAGCACAACAGCTACATTTGCAATACAACTGATCACAAAGATCACACTCAAAAAAAAAAAAAACAGATTAAAACCAACCAAGTGATCACATTATCAAGTGATCAAAATAATTGTATGCGAGCTTCACCAATAACACAAAAGGTCATGTTCAGAAGGCAAGATGAATCAAATTTTGAGTGTACCACATAGATGACCCATATTCCAGAGTTTCTTAGATTATGACCCGGGAGCATGTTATACACAAAGCAGGAAAATGAATGTGCACTCTTCTAGAAGATGTCAGAAATTGTTCTAAGTCAAGCTTTGTATCAGAGCATGATGCCTTACAGTAAAATTATAATGAATAAATATTCCAGTTTTTTTTGTAATTAAGATGTTTTAAGCCAATTTATCCACTTTCTTAACTTGAAACTAGAATCAGAACGTGAATCAAATATGTCAAGTGGTTTTCTTACAACACACAATGCCACAACTATATATAAAATGTTTTTTGTTCAAATGATATATATTAAAGACTGTTCACAAAAAACCTAAAATGCCTGCAGATGATGGAGACACCTTTGAAATTCTCCATTCCAAGGACCATTAATCTAATTTTCTTCTTCTTCTTCTTCTTGAATTAATATCTCCTCAAACAGGTTAGTTTCTCATTGTGTCTCTGAAATGAGGTGTAGCTGTACTCCCTCATTGTTAATGTCTTGTTTATTAAACTTTTTCAAGAATTAATCTAATTAACATTGAGTTCACTTTTTAAGACTTGTATTGTTTCACAAGAAGAAGACATAAAATTATTTGAGGGAAAAATGCAAGCATTTTATTTTTCTTATTGTCATGACTATTCTTAGTTTGTTATCTTTCATAAACTGAACATCTAATTATAAATGTGTGAAACAAATACAAAAGCAATGTTTGTATTTGTTGTGGGACAAAACACTGAAAATGATTTGTTTTGGAAATAAGATACTAAAGTGGTTGCTTTAGTCACAAAGTTCATATTCAGGCAATTATGACTACCCTTTTAATGTCTGTAATAATGTTTTCTTCCAATAGCATAATTTTTTTTGTTCCCTCAAATGGTGACATTCTTGAGTAATTTTATAAGTACAGAAATCATAAAAAAAGTAAATTTTCTTCAATAATGTTTAAAATTTTAAGAGTTTTTTATTTAAATGCTGCTATTCATTCTTTCATAAAAACTGGACAGAATTCTAACTGCAAATTAAAAGAAAGAAGGAATGACAGACTTAGTCATTTTCATTTATAATCCTTTATATCCAGTCCCAGAATATAATTTGGAGTCCAAAATAAACAGTGAGGACAGGGACCACATTTATCTTTAACTGATCAAGTTACCAGCCTCCAGTAAGATTTCAGTTAATAGATTTTGAGTAAGTGAAAGAATAAAACTAAATCTATCAAAATGAAACATGATAAAAACCATTTGTGCTTTTAACATAGAAGAGCAAAGGCTTCCTACCAAGCATTTTTCTCTTGAAATTTCCTATTACAAAATAGTATAAATTGCTTCAGAAATCTAAGCAATTTTTATTAATGTATTGTCCATGAATTTAGAAAAACTTGTGATTTTCAGAATTAGGCTAATTTTCTCCACCAATAAGAAGAGGAGGAATTGATACAGTAAGTTATAGGGTCTTGATCCAAAAATGTTGGATGACACCAGGCAAGTAAAGGTCCTAACATGCAAAAGAGTGCAGGTCTTGAGAAAACCCACACTCAGACAAACAGAACAGTTATTTTTCATGTACTCAGAAGATGTCTTATCACTCATGGCCTATCTTCTGTTTACTTGTACTTTTTAATTAATAGAAGCACAAATGAAAGGCTATGGGGTAGGATGGCCAAGTTTTGCAGAACACTCTGGAGATGATGCACCTGCCTATACTATTTAGCCCAGGGGTGCCCAAATTTGGGTTGACACATTTTGAAGTCTGTGATAAATGTTTGCAAAATTAAACAATATTGACAGTGAAATGAGCTTTCTATTAAAGTATTTTTTCAATTTTAAAATCTCATTTTAAACAGAAGTTTTTAAATAGAATATTATTGAATAGTAAATTTTGCTGATTCCAAGCTCAAATAATTTTAAACTTTAGACAATTGGTAACAGAAACAAATTCTGAGATTGCATTAAAAAGAAGAAAATAGAAAACATTGCAAGTGCAAGAAGAAAACATTAGATTAAAGGAACAAATTTCAGTGTCTCTATTTACAACTGCCATTGATTGATGAAGACAGAGAGTCTAGGAGTACTATGAATGGGGTTTCTTCCTCTTTTATTCATCCTTTGAAAGAATCCAGCTACCCTTGATACTTCTGTGAAAAATGGCATTCAACTATACCAAAGGGAAAAAAAAGAAAAAAATGAAAGGATGTCTTTATTTTTAAAGAATGAAAATGACCTTGCTTCTCAAAGGGTTTTTCTTTTTCATTAATTTATTTGGACCTGACCGAGTTATGATGGAAAATCTTACAATTTATTGTATAAGTTGTGCACAAATACAAGAAAAAAGCAAAACAACACTTACTCCAAAATAAACTCACTCTACTTAAGCAAATTATTATTACCAGGTTATATTGAATTTTAAACAATAACTGAAATGCCTGAATTCGTTTTAAAAGAGCTAAACATATGTTAAACTTTTCTACAAATATGATTTAATTATTAAGATATCTACTTCAAAGTTCAGAGATGCCTGAAAACTAATATATTTACTTTCATAGAAGTCTTTTTAAGAGAGGGAGCCTGATACTTCTTCATAATAGATAAGCCAGGTTTCCTATGAAAGTGGTGAATTGAAGTTTTTACCCCAGGATTATTTACTGTAGGATTATTATGTAATTAAATTAATTTATCATGTAAAAGTATTAAGTATAAATTTCCATAATTTCTCTTGGTAAGTAAATAATCAAATAAAAATACATAAAACATACCCCAAATGACCAGGGTATTTAGGGACTATAGCAGAATCATGATACCTTTGAGCTAATGTCATTACCATATTCTCTCAGCTTTAAAATAACAATTTTCCTTACACATTTACACATACATTCACACACATATACACACACAACAGGTTCATACACTCACATAAATACACACACATGCATAGACTTTAACCCTTTTGCTTTACATTTAGACATTTATAGCTGAAACAAACCACTATGTGCCCTATATGACTAAATAAAATTTTAAAAACTCTCCTTTGGGGAATTGTTAATTTTTGTATATCATTGAAAAAATTTATTTACTGCCTCCAATCAATTCTATAGGAGAATCAAATGAGTATAAAGTAGTCTTGAAGATTTAAAAGGCTGCAAACAAGTTTGGAAGAAACACTGCATCCTGAATAGGAAAGATAACATATATGTAATAATGAAAATGATACACTTAGGCAAGGGAATTTGGAAAAAGTTGTAACAATGGAGAAAATAGACATTTAAACTCTGAGCTGGAGCCTAGTATTTAGATTTTTCTTTTCAAAGTTACTCATATGTTAAATAAGGATAATAGTAACTACCTCCCTGGTCATTGTGGAGATGATCAGACATGTTAAATGACTAGCTCTGGAACAAGAATATTTATTAGAATTAGCAAATAAATGTTCATTATTGTTAATTGTATTTGATGACATTAATAGTTATAATCATACTTGGTTGTGATCTTCTTCCCCAGCACCCCCCTCACACTGAAGCTTACTATACACTTTTCTCATGATCCTTTCACCTGTATGATTATTAATATTCTGCTACTAGCTGTTGAACTATGTGGGGCCAAGTATTATGATGAGCTGATGTGTGCATCCTATGAAGCAAGGTCTCTCCAACTACAATCTGGTTACCATGATTTTATTCTGTTTTATTTTTATTAAATTTATTTAACTGATACATAAAAACATGAAAATTCCACAGATTTTGGAGGCTATCATGTAATGTTTCTGTATATGTAAATATAACTTACTTATTTATCTACTTAACATACTGGGGATTGAATCCCAGAGGCACACTAACACTGAGCTACATTGCTACCATCTATTCCCTCCACCATTTTTTTTGAGACAGTCTCACTAACTTTTTGAGGCTGGTCTTGAACTTAGGATCCTCCTGCCTCAGCCTTCTGAGCAGCGGGGATTACAGGTGTGTGCCATTGCACTCAGCTACATGTAAATACTCTCAATAGTTCTGGACAGAGTTCCAAGGTTTTGCCCTTTAATGATGATTCTGGTTCCTCTCATCATGCTTAGAGTACAAAGGTGCTACCGAACTTACCACATTGCAAGATAGTCTATATTTCTTGAATTAAAATGACAACATAAAACACATGATTTAAATTGTAAACTTAATGATTGAAACAACCATTTTTCAAAGATGTTCAGAGGGAGAAACTACAGAAAACTTTATAGGAAGAGAGTTTTCTCAAGTTCTAAAAATTATAAAAATGAAGATGGTCAGGATAGAAAGAAAACAAATTTAGACTTGTAGAAGACTTTGAGCCAAATTATGGATGGAGCAGAATGGAAAGAATGTTCATGCATTAGTGCAGCCTGCATGATTTTTTGAAACATAAGCTTTAGATTAGATTAAAAATAAGTTCAAAAATATTAGTTGATATAAATGTTTATCTGAAAATGAACAAACATACAAAGTTTTTAAGTAGAGTCTGTGAAATGATCATGATATTTTTAGGACAGCTATTCCTTACAACCATATAAGGTAGTTGAGAGTAAAGAGAAATGTGGAAGACAGGTGCTTCAATGAGGTCTTAGCTTCAGCTTCTATCTGTATGTTCAGTGAGATTGCCAGAATTTAAATGTAAGATATCCTTGCAAATGCTTTCTATTGCTATGTTAAATCTCATGCTAACCCTAAGACAATTAAACAAGAGTATTTGTATATTTTACCCTCAAAATAAACTTGTTTATGGTTCCTTCTGCCAATTAATATATTAATATGATGCATTTTTCCTGATTTCAAGCATCTCCAAATTTTTGAGGTCTCTTACAACTTTCCTCACTGCATTCTATTGGGAGACTCATATTTAGCAAATATCACTGTTATTTTTTCATATATAATAAAATTTCAATGAAACGCTTAAAGCATGAAACTATTCACAACCCATGGATGGGGTGTGAAAAGTAAGCCAATTGCTTACCTTCCATAAAAAAGTGAAAAAAATATAATGTAGCATTGCCTACTATATTTAATAACAGAGCTAACAGTCATGTTTGTGGAAAGCAGTTTTGATTGTATTGTAAAATAATTTACAATTTTTGACCATAAATTCTTAAAGTTTACAGCTGAAAAAAAAACTCACTAATGTATATTTCAGTGTATCTAATTTCAGTTTTTCCTATTATGTGATTCATTTCTAGGGGGAAATAAAATGAGACTTGTCCCATATTATTTAGTAGTAACATCTAACTATAGGATATAGCTGGCATAAAATAATAGAAGAGTAACTCTCACTATTGATGTCTAAGATCAAGTGATTTAGTGTACTGCATTGCTTAGAACCAATGAAGCAGAGTAAGCAATTGGCAGAAAAAGTTTTTAAAAAAATAGTGAAATGGCAAAGCAAGGCAACTACCATTAACAACAACAACAACAGAAAGTAATGACCTTATTATAGACATTGTATGCCGTCTCCACTCTAATTTTCACAACTCTGGATTTATTTGCCAGATTTGCAATAATGTTTTTTTCTATGACATAATTTAACTTGAATTCAAGTGTAAAATAAGAATACTGTTTAATACTGTTTAGATCTTTATTCCAGGTTTCACACTTAAGTTACAGTGTTCCATATGCCCATGTGCAGTATCAATTAATACAGTTGCTTTCCTGCCCCTCCTTTTCTAATCTGAGATATAGTAATTCATTTACATATAAATGTCTGAAGGTAAGCATCCATTAATTCATACTATGTATGTGGTAGAAAGGATTATTTTATAGGTGGAAAACTCAATAGAAATAACAGAGAATTCAAAAGATAATTGTTATAAGGCCTTTTAGAAAAAGATCTCAGTTTTTTGACCTGTGAGATCTGATTTAAAAATTCATGAGAATAACTTTCCTTTGAGAAGGCTCAGGAAGTTATGAGTATGACAGATAAAATCAAACTAAAAATAAGAAACTCCAAAAATCTGAAATTCATTCATTATGTGGGTTTTATAGTTTATTATCACTGATTAAGATAAATCTTGGACATTTTTCTTCAGTTCAAAAACTGAAAAGTGGAAGTTTTAAACTACTTGTGTAAAATTTCTTTGGAATCATGTAATTGTAATTAGATAGGTCAGGATATATGAAAAGACAATCATATGCAGTAAATTCTGTGATATTTTCTAATTGAACACAGATTCTATTTTCAACTTTTCTCACAGTGTTTATTCTTACAACATTTTTTTGTTTTAAACTTAAGAACACTATTTAGAATGTGTGTTCTGCATTAATTTTTAATCATTGAATTTTCTTGTACTTCTGTTTTATTGCTTCATAAATAAATAACTTGTAAATTTGTCTAGTTAATTTGTTGTTTCCACATAGAAAACTTGACCTTACAAAGAGGAAGTTAATGTTCTAGATATATAATGAAAATATTTGTGAAAATGTACTTTATCATTAAGCATTATAATAGGGGATACATAAAAGAGAAGCACAGCCTCTTTTTTCAAATACCATACAATCTTTTTAGTTGTAGCAATGATTGATTTAAAAAAAAAGTAAGTCCAATTATTGCATATATTCGTGTACATACTGTTTCTAATGAAAAGTAGATTAAAAGAGTGGTTGTAGTTACATGGTGAGTGGCACACACCTATAATCCCTAGCAACTCTGGAGGCTGAGCAGGAGGACTGCAAGTTCAGAGCCAGCCTAGGCAACTTACCCAGGTCCTTATCAACTTAGTAAGACCTCTATATTATATAGGGGTGAGTGTGTAGTATAAGTGCCACAGTTGATCAACACCATCCAGTTCTATGAGTAGTAATGAAATAGGGCACCTCCACACCTCCTGCTTGTATCCTTGTTAATTGTGCCAGTCTTTTCTAGAATTTTGGGCTTTATTTGAAAATAAATGTTACACTATTCTGCATTGCACAGTATGATGCAATTATATTTAAGAGTGAATTTTTTTAGAGAGAGGAGAGAGAGAGAGAGAGAGAGAGAGAGAGAGAGAGAGAGAGAGAGAAAATTTTAATATTATATTTATTTTTTAGTTATCGGTGGACACAACATCTTTGTATGTGGTGCTGAGGATCGAACCCCGAGCCACACGCATGCCAGGCGAGTGCGCTACAGCTTGAGCCACATCCCCAGCCCTTAAGAGTGAAATTTGATTCACTGTGTGACACTGGTTGAATTGTTGCCTTTCTCTTTGTAAGATTTTCTTCCTATTATTAAGAGGTAAATTATATATTTCTGCCCTATGCAACACATAATGTTGTTTGGAGGTTCAAATGAACCTTAAGAAAAGGTGCTTTGAAAAGTACACTGTCTTAAAGAAATACATCTCTATGAAGAAATTTCTAATGAAAACCTCAGGCTTGTGTTCTCATGATCTTAAGTTCCCTCCCAGTGCTATGATGTGTACTCCAGTCTCTTTCTCAGAATTTGTCTAATATTTTATCTAGAATTGGTCAATATCTACTCTGATTTGTGCACAGTACAATTTTTATCAAATACCACAAGGCTATTATTTCAATATAACTTCAAATAAGTATTTTGTACAGCAGAAACCTAGATGGAACTGGAAATTGAATTCACCATTTCCACAAACCCTTAAACATCTGTCCTATGCCCAACATTGTGCTTGTCACAGGAATACAGAGAAGAGTCTGCTCTTCAAGAGCTTTTCATCTAGTTGAAGAGAAGAGCAAATGAGCATATAATGAGGTATTTTAAATATTATTACTCCAAAGTGGATAAATGACATAAGTGAGAAATGTTTACTCATTTTAACAGTTTGATTTTATTTGATTTTAGGAGTTACCATACGATTCATAAAAAGAAGTTACAACTAGTAGTATGATTCCATTCCAATTATTGATTTATGCCAATTTTTCAAATAAATGCTATTTTGAAGAATAAAGTTCCTATTGAACTTTAGTTAAAGTATAAATATAGTTTATTTAAGTTCTAAAGGAATAGATTTTTAATTTAATTCACTAGTCAATGTCTTTCTGGCAGTCAAATTTATGGGCTTCCCATTGAGCTAACCACTTCTATTGAATTTAAAGTGATATGTTTTGGTCTATACTGCAGTTTAAGATTGAAAGATTATGGCAATGACCCAAAAAGTTTAATCAAGATTTTCATGTTTATAGAAATGCATATAGAATTTATAATGGATTTAATATAACTAAGTTATATAAAATATAATAAACAGATGACATGTATAACTAATTATGCATAATATTTTTTTAAATATTTATTTATTTTTTAGTTTTAGGCGGGCACAACATCTTTGTATGTGGTGCTGAGGATCGAACCCGGGCCGCACGCATGCCAGGCGAGCGCGCTACCACTTGAGCCACATCCCCAGCCCTATGCATAATATTTAACCCATTTATTAATTCATTGTAAGGCAATAAGGAATCCATTTTTTTACAGATACTTAATAATTATAGTTGTCATCACATTTTCTGGGGAGCCTTATAGAAATCCAAAGTTAAGCCATCAATTATTCTATAATAAATAGTAATTGAGAAATTAAGGGGAAAAATGGTTCAGCCAGAGAGATTAATAGAAGAAATGCACATTCTGGCTTTAAAAACGTTTTACTCTGAGAAACTATAGCAGCATTTCTTTATAATCTAAGAAACACTAATGGCAACAAACTTACAAAGATATTGAAAGAAAAGAAATAAGATTATAAGCCACTGGTGCATTATAAAGAAATAAACAAAAGACTCAGAATAATTAAGACAAAGATTTTGATTCAGCCACCTCTTGTGGAGTTGAAGACAATGTGCAGAAAACTAAAAGTGTAAAAATCAATCAAACCTACAAACCAAATCCAAGCTGTTTTCAGTTAAGTTTTGGGTAAGATCCAGTTCCTCTTAGAGCTAGTTCATCAAATATACAGTGGCAAATCAGCATAGACATTCCATAGTCCAAGGATCAAGGGAATATGTACATTACAAGGCACAGAGGAAAAGTGAGTTCCAGCATTGCCAAATCAACTGTAACTGTCCTTCAGGAACTCTCTGAGGTAATCTTAAATTTTAAATGATGGCTTTTTCATCTAAGTCAGGATTTGAGGGGAGATTCAATATGTAATTGAATGCACTAGCAATACTGTTTCTCTTCATGCATATCTGTCATATTTTTTTTAAAAAATGATGAAAGCAAGACCTGGAGGGGAGACATTCTTCCCCTCCATTCCTGGGAATTCTAAAGACAGGAAAGAGCATGCTCCTTGAGCTTAAGAGTACATTTCTAGCCACCACATAAATGGATATCACCCTAGGAAACTTCTATAATTAAACTCATATTTACCACATTCCCTACACCATCCCTTCATGTGGCTTTTCTGAATTAATTCAATAAATTTTTATTGTGTTCATACATTGTTTAGGAGCTATTCTTCTGTGCCAGTAAAATCCCAGTAAAAATCCAAGGCCCAGACCTGGGGGACTTATATTTTGGTCAGGGGTTGAAGACAAGTAATAAATAATGAATAACATAATGCAGGTTATTAAGAAAAATGGACAGGGGGTTCAGGTAATACTGGGACTCTTGTAACAACTCTCTGATAAGGTGTCTCTTCAGGAATTGCTCAAAGAAAGAAGAATGTACAAATCTGAGGGAAGAATTTCCAAAACAGGAGAAATGAATTGAAGAGCATTAAGAAACAGCTCATATAAGTATCAGAAAGAAGGTGTAGGTGGTTGAGCAGGGTAAGTCAGGAGAACAGGATGAACTGAGGATGGGTGGGGACACAATACAAATGACACAGATCTTGTGAGGAGCATTTGATCTGATTTGCACAAAGTAGAAATTAGTGAAAGATTTTAAATTAATCCCTCTGCCCATTGAATAATGAAGATAGTGTACTGACTGGGTTAAGGTAGAACTTGCATGTTAGTTAGAAAGTGATTGTAATAGTGCTGGTGAGAGTTGTACTGTCCATCGCTGACAGTGTTCCTTGGGGCAATGAATCCTGACTAGATCATGGACACATTGAAGGCTGTTAGATGGGTGTGAAATGTTTGGAGAGTGAGAATTAGGCAATGATTTTGAATTTTTAGTCTTAAACAACTGGAATACTAGAGCCATACTGAAACAGAAGGGTGGGAATTAAGAGCATGGTTTTTAGATGCCATTTGAGTATCTAAATGGAGTTGGTAGGCAGGCATTTGGATATGTAGGTCTAGAGTACAAGGAAGGATTTGAGCTTGAAGTTATAATTTTGGCATCATCAGCATTAAGATCATAATTAAAGACCTAAGAAATGATTGTAACAAGAGAAAAGGTCCCCCAACTGGAATTTAGGGAAGATAAATAAGGTGAGCATACAATCTTGGTGTTTCTCTTGTTAAGAGATAAGGTCTCAAAAGACAGTAAGCCAGTCATCTTGTAATGCTCAGCACTGAATCATTTGCAGATAGATAGTTTGCAAGTCACTTTCACATTGATGGGTGAGACCCAAACTGTGTTAACCCCAGTATACAGAGACAGTTATTCTTTTGCAGGTACAAATTCATTAACATTTTGGAATTAACCAACATATTGTAGAATTCTAAAGGAGGAAGTGTGAGACAGAATCTTACTGCATAGGCAATAATCCGATTAAGAGTCAAGGTACTGTGGCATTTCTTTGATTAAATAAAAGTCCTTTTTCCCCCTAAACTATCCAAAATTTTAGATGTGAATATCCATTGCTTTAGTTATAGGAATATCCACCTATGATTGATCAAAATCCATCCCTTAAAACATGGAGTGTAGGTAAAATATTATAGCAAAAAAACTTTTGACAGTTCTATTTCATAACAACTTGTTTTTAATATTTGATAATGGAAAACATAGTAAATAAATATTCATATTATACTAATGTATTCATATTGCCTATGTCATTAGGGAATTCCCAACCTGTTGAAAGAATGAGAGATTTGTGGTGTCTGGCTTAATGTCTACTCGTTCATAGACTTTTCTCCATCTGGTTTCATAGGAGTTTTAAAACCTTTAAGTTAAAATTTTTCATTTTTGTTTGTTGTTGTGTTAATGTGAAAATTATTCTTGCCAGAAGCATTCTGTTACAATCTTTTAAGAAAGAAATTGAAATTAGGTATATGTGCCTGTTAATGTTATGAGAATAGTGCTAACTGCATCTGCTAACTAAATCTGTAAAGTAGAAAATCTTTGGTTTAGTGATCACATCAGCCTTATGGAGCTGCAGTTTAAAAGAGATTAAATGTATTTCTAACAACTGCTTCCAAAGCTGTTGATAGCAAAGGAAATGAATGCCCATTATCTTGAGAAATGTCTGCAAATTTTATTAAACGAATATTTTGATTTTTTTAACTCAGGTGGCATTATATTAATTGTAGGGTATCATAAAATAGTGTTTTTGCAAGTTTAAATAATAATGCTTAAAATCTTTTCTATGGAGTCATTATCTTTTGAAATATTTTCTGAGATGCCAGAATTATCCAGAATTTATACAGAATTAAAATATATTATATGAGGAAGCCCAGCATTCAGAAAGTCACAGAATTGCAGTTTGAATCACAGTGATGTTAAAAATAAAAACCGGAGTCTAAAGTTATTGAAACTCATTACTTTGTAAAGGCTTAAAATAATGCAAATGTGAAAGACGACTTTAAAAATGCAAGCTGTTATAGAAACATTTTTCATTTTTTAGGAGGATACACAGAGAGTTTTCTTCTGGCAAGAAATAAAATTGTATATTCTATTTGATGCAATGTTTTGTAAAACAGAATATTTAACTATTATATGAAGTTTGCATTCTGGATGATATAGAAAAGAAATGACTATTGTTTTAACTGCATATTCTATTGAATAGGTTGACTTTTTATCTGTAAACAGGAAATGTGAAGAAATTATTTTATATATAGACACCCTATGTGGTAATCATTGTTCTTATTTTATTCATGTATTCAGTATGTTATGGCTTCAAAGAATGAAATTGATAGTATAGTGTCTCAATCCATGATGTCAGGTCTCCCAACTGGATTTCAAGTCCTTGTCATTATTCTAACTAAGACCTCAATTTCCTCAGAGAATGAATGGATTTCTGTATATTTTTATAACCTCCCTAGGATGTAACATGGTTTCTATATGATCAGAGAAGAGCAATTCCAGTAAATTGTATTCATAATGCAGCATCTGCTATTAAAGTCTCCCAATTTCTATTTCAACAAAAAAGAATATCTCATAATTTTGCAATTTGCTATCATTATGATATAATTTCAGCAGTATACATACAGACATGCTGAACAGTAGAAAAGAAGGGTATACTGGCAGAAAATAAATAATTCTGTCGTGCATTTGTGTATACCTTACATCTAAGAAATTGAAAGTACTTAAAAGAAATGAATGTTGAAAATCAGAGACAACTACCTGTAAAATATAGTTACCACTCTGTTTAGCAATATGAAGTATATACACACTGCATAAAGTAAGAAAATTGCTCTCTCTGGAGTAATATGGAGAGTGAGAGGGGTATGGAGAGTGAGAGGGGGTATTCTGAATATATCTTTTATGACTTACACATAGTGATTTTTCTTTCCAGAAAAAAAAATAGTGAAAAAATTGCAATTGGCCTAAATTTTCTAAATTGTGTCTTTTTTTTCTTTGACTCTTTTACTAAATACAATAGTATTCACTATCCATAGGTGTTTTGTTCCAAGACACCCAATGGATTCCTGAAACCACATACACTAAAATTTTTTTCCTATATAAACCTATCTATGATAAGGTTTAATTTTTAATTTAGGCACACTAAAAATTAAAAGAAATAACTGAAAATAAAACATAATAATAATAAAAATAAACATAATAAATGTTATGTGAATATTATGTCTCTTTAAAAAGTCAAGACAAATATTGACATTTTTGAATTGTATTTCTCCAAGAATAACTACACCTGTAAGCATGTGGTGACCACTACAGTGAAAACCAAGATTTATTTATTGCTCTACATATGTTTAATACAATTCACAAATTAACCTGCTAAACACTTACAACATCATAAGGTATTATGTATTATTTTACAGATGAGGAATATAGCAAGAAGAAGTTGGGTAGCCTGTCCCAAATCCCACAATAAAGAACTAAGGTTAAAATGTTGCTCCACTATCATTCGAGGCAGCCTTTGACCTTAGAAGGACTTTATGTTAGACCAGCCAATACCTTCCTCATTGTTTGTCTAGAGTCTTCAAAGAGACATAAAGAAACCCCATAAGTGGCCAGGGCTCACTTTCACTCACTAAATGAAGGCAAACCTCCAATCACATAAGGAGAGCTCTGAATCCTGTTGCAGTCCTTACTGTTAGTCAAGCTACAGGATAAATTATTCCACTGCTAACAGCACAGTTACAGGCTTGATTACCCATTATAAATCACACACATAAAAACTTGAATTATTGCAATTTCAAGTATGGAGAGAAATGTCTTTTTTTCCTTCTAAGAGGAAGTAAGAACTGAATGGAGGTAGGGCTAACCATGCCTGTTTTTTCAACTGCACTGATATCCTATTATTTCCTACTGTTCTTACAACTAGTTGCCCTTTCACTTGAACTGTTCAAAGGAGAACAGTGCTGTTGGTTGTAAAGCTTCTGTTTAGGCAAAGTTGGCAAGGAAAACAGAAGAGATTAGTTCATTTTGGAAACTATGAATCTTTGTCAGTAAAATCACATTTCAAGCATGGGTCAGAGCATCAAGGTACATCATGGAACCACAGTGTGATCGTGAAAGGGGAACCAACTATGTGGCAGTATAAAATGGATGGTCAACAAGGAGCAAAACACATTCAGAATGACACACGCTGTTTCCTACACAATAAAGTATGATTCATAGTGACTCTCCTTAAAGAAATAAAAGCCAGGTTTATGCACATATTTATCAGAATTATAATATTTTATTCTCCCATAAATCGCATGACTATTAATTTCCTACTTTCCAAATGAAGTACGATTAATAGTGACTCTCCTTAAAGAAATAAAATCCAGGTTTATGCACATGTTTATCAGAATTATAATATTTTATTCTCCCATAAATCGCATGACTATTAATTTCCTACTTTCCAAATGAAGAAACAGAAGTTGAGGAAGTTTAGATGCTTTATCAAAATTATTTTTAAACTGTGAAGCCAAAATTGGAACACAGAATTCTAATCTGTAGCCCACGTTCTCAACCATTTTGCTATTTTGAGTTCATCATGCAGCCCACAAACAAGAAACTTCAGCAGTAAGGCCTTGCCTCTTAAAATTTGGCAACTATTGTATTTTGACTAAGTAGACTTATAAGCCTGAAAAAGAATCAGAAATTTGTGTTCTATAGAGAATCTATCAAGTTTTGAATTGGTTAGGATACCAAAGATTTAGTATCTGAGAGGCAAAATACATTTGAAGTTACTCAAGGGTGAGAAAAAATGAATTCTATCATATACATGAAAGCCAAGGTCATGAAGGTAATGTCAGTTGTTCTAAATATTAACCACTGTGCTCTGCATTTTCAGGATCTTCTTATTTTATTTTTTAATTTTTGTTGTTTCTTTTTAGTTATACATGACAGTACAATCCCTTTTGATATAATTATACAAGCATGTAATATATCTTATTCTAATTTGGACCCCATTCTTGTGGATATACATGATGGTAGGGTTCACTGTAGTGAATTCATATCTGTGCATAGAAAAATTATGTCAGATTCATTCCACTCTCTTTACCTTTCCTCTACCCACTCCCTCCTTTCATTCACCTTTGTCTAATCTACTTAATTTCTATTATCCGCCTCCCTTTATTGTGGGTTAGCCTCCATATATCTCAATGTTTGCCTTTTGGGGATTGATTTATTTCAGTTGACATGATAGTCTCCAGGTCCATCCATTTACTGGCAAACAGACATAAAGTCATTCTTCTTAATGGCTGAGTAATACTCCATTGTGTATAGATACCACATTTTCTTTATCCATTTATCCAATGAGGGTCACCTAGGTTGGCTCCACATCTTAGCTATTGTGAATTGTGCTTCTTAAAACACTGATGTGGCTGCATCACTGTAGTATGCTGATTTCTAATCCTTTGGATATATACCGAGGAGTGGGATAGCTGGGTTAAATGGTGGTTCCATTTCTAGTTTTTTGAGGAATCTCCACACTGCTTTCCAGAGTGCTTGAATCAATTTGTAACCCAACCAGCAACGTGTACCTTTTTACCCAAATCCTCACCAAAAATTATCATTACTTATATTCTTGATAATTGCCATTCTGACTGAAGCAAGATAAAAACTCAGTGTAGTTGATTTGCAGTTCTCTAATTGCTAGGGATGTTGAACATTTTTTCATATATTTGTTAACTATTCATACTTTTTCTTCTGAGAAGTGTCTGCTCAATTTCTTCACCTGTATATTGACTAGGTTGTTGTTGTTGTTGTTGTTGTTGTGTGTGTGTGTGTGTTAAGTTTCTTTATATATCCTGGAAACCAGCATCATATTTAAGGTGCAGGTCATTTTAGACAGTGCAAAACTGATCTAATTGACACAGTGTAAAATTTGGACAGTGCACATTTTAACCTTGGGCAAGAAAAAATTCAATTTCTTGAGCTTTAGTTGCTAAAACATGTTCACAAGCAACAAAATTTTATTGAATAAAATACTTATGATCCCTTCCTACACCAAAAATTTTTGTTGGTTTGAGAAAACATGCTGTGAACACATGAAAATTATATATAAGGATTAGATAGCATTACTTAACAATCCCAAGGTCTCTGACCAGTAGCTTGTCATCTCAACCTGAATATCTCAAACACAATTTATACTAACTAACATCAACACCAAACAACCTTTGCCTTCTATTTTCCTTTTACTCTCATCCTGAAAATGGTCATGAAACTTGTGTTTCTTGTTTTATATGCTTGCCCATCATTTTTACGTCTATAGCTCTGGTAGCCAATATGGTGCCTGATAGTCATAAATATATTGATATTCAAAAACTGACTCATGTAACAAATAAATAAAGGAAGGAAATATCAATTCTAAATACTTGGTTGGCTAGGATACCACCACTATATCATTTTGTCTCAAAACCCAATGGGAGACCTAAGCGTTGGCTATGCATGATACCCCCCATCATCAGTTATGTTGGTGTTTCATGTAAATACTGAGTGCTGAACAGCACAATATTTCCTTTTCTATAAATTGAGATGCAACAAAATACTGAGAACATATATAAGAACTACACATATGTTGACAGACATAAGGGAAAGAATGAGACTGTGTGTTCAAATGTGAAAGATTGACAATAACAGAGATAGTGTGGTCAGATTCAAGTTACCTGATTCAGAAACAATTCCCTGAAGGATACATTTATTCCAGTGAGGCTTCCATGTAAGTAAGACTTTTGATCTTTATTTTAAATTGTATTCAAAGTCATAAAAATTTTCCTTGGAATGTCTTCAACTTTGCAATTATTTCACTTTCAAATGTCCTTTTGAATTTTTAAAACACCCAAATTTAAGAACAATATGTACAGTGAAAATAGTTGCAAGGACAAAAAGCATTTTGTTAGTTTGGGGGAGAAAAGAATAAAACTGAAAT
This sequence comes from Ictidomys tridecemlineatus, assembly GCF_052094955.1. Lineage (NCBI taxonomy): Eukaryota > Metazoa > Chordata > Mammalia > Rodentia > Sciuridae > Ictidomys > Ictidomys tridecemlineatus. The sequence continues at coordinate 466,406 of NW_027521609.1, read as the reverse complement.
TCTTGGAAAAGTCTTAAATTCTATGATAACAATTCTTTAAGAATTTCTAAAACATTTAGAGCAATGGAATTAGGAAGATTTCAAATGACAACATCCATTTGTTTGCCTAGGACTATGGATGTTTCACATAGAAATCTCTAGTCCATTGGCCCTGTTGCTAAATATTGGAAACACAGCGGTGGCCTTCCTACTCCAGAAGCTACCATCCTGTGTCTGAGTAAAGTAGTTTCTGGGTTTTCCCTCTAATTTCATATCTGTACCCTAGATTTCAGGTTTACTTGTTTGCTCCTGCATCCTGTTATTCATTCATTCTTTTATTTAATGAATTATGCATTACAGAAGGGGCATACAACAATGCTCTAAAAAATTAAAAACAACCCATTTTGGGGTAGGTAGCAGGGCAAAGTCTATTATAATCACAGACAATATAGGTTATGGTGTGTAAGAGCATTGCAAAATTTGCTAGGAAGAACTCAAGCTAGCAGCAAAATTCTCAAAACAGTTATATACAAAGTGTTCTTCCTCATTATGAAATATTTATGTTTGCACTAAAGAGTGTAGAGCATGTTTCTCTGTATTTTAATAATGCTTCATGGTGATGTTTGCTGTGGATGTTATTATTTTTTGCATAATTAAGTAATGAAGCAATTAGCACAGCAGGCACATGTCAACTAGATAGTGGTTAAAATTTGTGATTAACTAGATTTTTTGCTGTGTTTGCCAATAATTCTCCTTATTACCAAATAAGCTGTACTCTTTTCACTATGAAAGGATCAGGCTCCTACGTATTTGAAGCTTTGCCTACATAATAATGCAACTTGATAAGTCTTAGCGAAATGTCTTGACAACATGAAAATACGTACAGCAGAGTTCTCTATGAAGATCTGTGAACTAAACTTCTAAGAAAGTCATTGAGGTTAAACAGGAAAAAAATCAAGTGTTCAGCATTTTTCAGGACAACTTTATATATCCCAAGTAACACCATCACTCTTCAACTGTTTTATACTGTGTCTGTACATTTTCTGACAACTACATACTTTATGATTGGGAACTTGTAGAGTTATGAACAGGAAAACTGGCCCCTACAAATTGCAGCTTTGTGGCTCCATCATGTAGACAAACTGAAGAAAGAAAATAATGCATTATGACTCAAGGTCCATGTGTAGTTATTTTCAACAAACATGCATTTTCCTCCTGCTCTGTGACAGCACTTCACTCTCCTCTCAGAGCCAAAGATTAGTAAGCAGTGGTGTCTTTACCCTTGAGGACCATACTGTCTACCCTCAATAAGAAACCAGATTTGATTCATCATTAAGTCACATATGAAGACACGTCATTTTACGAAAAAAAAATGTTGCTAAATTTAGATGAGCCTCAAAAGCTCTATAATTGAAACTCAATAATCTGGATATTATTTTTTTGTTCTTTTAATGACCTTTTAAATAACAGTAGAATTAAGTAAGAAATTTGGTGCAGTTCATGAAAAGCCTACAGGCATGACATCTAAAGATCAGGTTATGGTGTGTAAGAGCATTGCAAAATTTGCTAGGAAGAACTCAAGCTAGCAGCTTCTTGTTAGCTGGGCAACGCTTTAAAAAAATTTCAGAATTTCTTTGAATCTGAAAGTATGAATGATAATAATTTGGTCCAGCCAAAGAACAGGATTGAAACCAGACTTTTGATGATGAATTTGAAAAATAGTATTCTTGCTCTAATTTTGGATTTTAAACAGTTTCATTTTCCAGCTATTGCTAGGAATCACTCATTTAAGTTAAAGAAAGGACTCTTGTGGAATTCTTTCATTAATTTCCACAATCCTATATGAGCACAGGAGAGATTTTATTTCTGTCCATTTCTAACATAAACATTAATCTGAGGCCACAATTTCACTAACCATTCCAGTGTCTATTTTGAACATGGATAAGTAGATTACCTTGATTCAGGCACCATCTAGGTACAAAAAGAAATCTATCTATGGTGGATTTTCACTAAGACAGATTTGAGGTATATACTCTGCAATTTTCTTATGATACAAGTTCTTGAAGTGTCTTTATCCATATCAGTAGTCTGGAAAGTACGATAACCATCATACAGTTCCAGAATCTAGTTGGAGGAGATTAGCTTCCGGGTGGCCTTTGCTGAAAGTTTGAAAATGAAGACCCAGGAAACGCCTACCTTCCAGTTAAAATACAATATAAATACACCAACACTGTCGCGACACCCCTTGCCCGCAAGGAAGACGCGACTCAGGAATCTTCTTTCAGCAGTTTATTCAGGCCCTTGATATTCTTCTAATAATTCTTCTACTAAACTTCGGATGCCCCTCCCAGCCTTAATAAAGCACCGCGAACCCCAATGCGAAGCTGCCACGTGTACCCTTCTCACAGGGTGCTAGAAAACGACACGCCAACTTTCTCTGATAAGGAACTGGGAACATACCAACTCTCTTTGATATGGAGTTGTCCTTCACTGACCACAACGGAGCCAGCGCCATCATGTAATGGCGACCCACAGTCTGCAGGAATGGCTCACCACAGCTCCCCCTTTTTGTTTCACTAAGACAATACAGGCGAGAGTAGAGGTCCTATCCCACTGTGCAGAAGTGGCTGCATAGTATGGGCCAGCCCCAGGGGGCGCCTTCCCCAGATCTGACACCATATCAGCCAACGCCTTTTTTCGTGGGGCGGGGCGGAGACACGTCAAACCCGCATGCAATAGGACATGCTCCCCTTGAGGTCCCTCTTCTCAATGGATCACTCAAGTGCAGTGCCTTGCCTCGCATCCTGTATTGTGACGATGGTGAGTAAGAGGGAATAGCTGAGGTTGAACTGTGGCTGTCTAGAAGTACAACTACAAACAAGTTTGCAGCACCCTGAAAGAAAGGCACGGACTTTAAAGTGACAGATAAAGACCAGTGTGGAAACCCTTCTGCGTGCAATGGCAACAAGACCTGCAGAGTGCAAGGGCTTTCCAGCACTAAAAGAAAGACAAAAGAAGGACATGTCGAACCCAGTGCAATGTTATAATAACTTGGGGTGCAATGACCATGTCAAAGGCACTAGTGTAGAAACCCATCTGCGTGCAATGGTAGCAAGACCGGCAGAGTGCAAGGGCTTTTTGACACTAAGAGAATAACGAGGAAAGACATGTCAATCCCAGTGCAATGTTATAATAACTTGGGGTGCAATGACCATGTCAAAGATTTACTGTTTAAGATGCGCAAGCCAGACTTGAGGTGAGTTACCATGTTCTAAAGCTGCAAGAGCTTGTATGATCATAGCCTTATCTTGAGCACTACGAGCTTTTAGGCGACAGAGAAACCACAAACAGAGGAACATACCAAAACAACACAGTGCACCAAAAATGCCTACTCCCACCCACTCCTTAAAAAAGGAAAAGGCAGAAGATATCCAATTGGTGAATTGACCCAGAGTCACGGGATCGACACGGGTACTATTCAAGACAGCTATCTGGGTTAGTTGAGACTGGATCATGTCTTCCGCTTCCATGGACCAATTCCCAGCCAGATATCCACCAATGATGTGGGAAGCATTCCTGGAATCATTAAATCTGACAGAGGTTATACATAAATGTGCACGTTGGTCAATGCAGCCTAAAAGTATTAGGTCAGCCAATTCCTCTACCTGAGCTTGAAGAAAATCTATTCTTTGGTTGGCGGCTAAAATCCCTGACAAAATATGTTGATTAATCGCATTTTGCGATTCAAGTATAGTGGACGTTTGTTGAACAACTTGATTAATGGTGGCAGCAGTTTGTACTTGACTGGCCATGGCTACTCCGGCCGTAACTGCTGCAGCAGCAGATGCCGCCATGGCTGTCACTATAGCTGCTGTGATTCCAAAATCTCTGTGGACTCTAAGTAGCTCTACAATAGGAAAGTTATCTGGATCCGCAGTGACTGGGATTGGGACAAAAGTTGGAATTTTCATAATCACTGCTACAGTCCAAGAACCATTCCAACACTCAGATAAGAAACAGGTAATATTAGAACAATCCAGCATCCCCGATGAGGTGTTATTAGCTAAAAGGAACAGGAACGGGGATTGGATACAGACCATTGCAGGAGGCAATGTGGCATAATGTAACAGAGAGTTGAACGAAACAGACGTAAGCCTATTACCTCGTTCACTCTCCTTAGTAGTGCCAGAAACATTAGCCAGCCAACTTTTGGCTCCTAGTAATTGAGCCAATGCAGAAATATTGGCTGAAGCCCCCTTCTCATTGGAAATGAGCCACTGAAACCAGGACCAACCTGTTCCTGTAGAGGAGTTGGCATTGTTGTTAAAGTTGTAAACATATCTCTTAAGAGGGGGGGGGAAAGGAGAAACCTTTAGCAACTTGATGTTTCTCCCAAGAATGATCCTGACAAGGTGTAGATGTTGGGGGAAAACCAAAATTAGGGGTACAGTAAGGAGAGGCCTTGAAATGAGTGGCATTGCAAGTACTATTAGAAGAAGGAGGCATTGGGATTAATACCTCGGAGATAATAGCTAAAGTAGTTATGTTTAAAACAGAGCTAGTTGCGGGGGTCCCTGAGCCTGATTGCTTCCCTGAAACTACTTGGCTCAATACAGCACTGAGAATGCTCCCTGAGACTCGACTGGACCTCAATGGGTCCTCCCAGTTAGTCAAATTTTTGGTCTTAAGGCTAATACAATTAGTGTTCCGAAGACTGAAACAAAAAACTCCTGTGAGATTAACTTGAGACTGATTAAAAATATTTTCCATGTCCCCTCTAGGAGAGGTACAAGGAGCAGACATCTCACATGAGGTAGAAAAAAGAGTGGGGAGGACACTAGAATTACTATGAACTGGCATTGGCATTGGCCATGCCCGTGCCACTGCCCACCACTGCATTGGTGCCATCTGTACCGTTGGCACCAGCATCAGAGCCAGAGCACTCATCAGAATGAAGCTCCTCATCATGGGACTGTTGTGGCACCTCCTGCTGCTGGTTAGTAGATCTCGAGACTCTTCTTGTCAGGCGTTCAGGGATCCACAGCGGCTCCGTGCGATCCTGGGACTTACTGGCGCGCCTCCCTGACTGCTGAAAGTTCTGGTTCCTGGTGTTTTCTTTTTTCTTCTTTTCTCCTGGGTTTCGGCACCACTTGTCGTGACCCCCCTTGCCCGCAAGGAAGACGCGACTCAGGAATCTTCTTTCAGCAGTTTATTCAGGCCCTTGATATTCTTCTAATAATTCTTCTACTAAACTTCAGATGCCCCTCCCAGCCTTAATAAAGCACCGTGAACCCCAATGCGAAGCTGCCACGTGTACCCTTCTCACAGGGTGCTAGAAAACGACACGCCAACTTTCTCTGATAAAGAGCTGGGAACACGCCAACTCTCTTTGATATGGAGTTGTCCTTCACTGACCACAGCGGAGCCAGCACCATCATGTAATGGCGACCACAGTCCGCAGGAACGGCTCACCACAGATAACCATTCTGCAAAAACATCAATACAACTGAGACTGGAAAGAGTGAAGACAAATCAGAAAAGATGCATTAAGATTGAGGTCTTAGGTTATATTGGCTTAAATGATAAAAAGAAATTAAGTGACTGAAGTGAAGTCAAGGTCAGAGTAAAAGTAAGTTTGGCCAATAAATTTAGGATTAGGATTTTCCTCAAGGATTTCCTCCAAGCTTGCTGTGTAAAGAAGCTCTTCCTTGCCTGCTCATGAGCCATTTTTATCTTTTCTGTCCACAGTCCATGTGTAATCTAAAACAAAGTAGTGGAGAGTTTAAAATGTCTCCAGTATGGACATGGGGTGAGTAGCACACTATCTGAGTTTCCATTAATTAGGTATCTATGAGACAGACCAAAACAAAATGAATGAGGGACAGATGTAGTTAGTGACATAAATTTAACATAATCTACAGGTATACCTCCAGGGTTGTGGCCAGGTTTGTTACAGATGTAGTAAAAAAATTAATTTGTGGAAAAGAGGACTTTCCCCATCATGGGGGCATGGGATTTCATGCTCTGCCTACTAGTAAGTAGAATATTGTTTTGCCAGTGTTCAAGGTTATTCTCTCAAAGGTTAAATTTCACTTGCAGCCTAAATAGTCCTTTGAACAGAATATTATATAACCTCTCAGGAGAGGGGCTGAGACAATGAGACTATATATATATATTTATATATATTCTTCCTGCTTTATGATAAATAGTTTCTCCTTACAATTTTGAGAAAAAATGGGGCCCATTTGTAAACAGTGTTACAAACTGAGCAGACTTACAGACTTCCCTCTGTGCTCCAAGATGAAAAGTTCTGTCTGGAAATCAGAAGAGTACTTTCATCTGACATGTGCTTCATAACTGCTTTGGGCTTGTATGGCAATGAAAGACCATGAAGAATATTAAAGATATGTAGGTTATTCAAACCCATACCTATCTTTGGGAGAGGGCTTGTGGGAGATTGTGTGTGTGTGTGTGTGTGTGTGTGTGTGTGAGATAGAGAGAGAGAGAGAGAGAGAGAGAGAGAGAGAGAGAAGGAGAGAGAGGGAGAGGGGGAGAGATTTGTGGAAGTAAAAACCAAAAATATACAGATTGTCACGTGGTCAATTCCTCTTTAGTGATAGTCCACTAAGGGTGTTAATTTTAAAGCCTCACTTTCCAAAAATGATTTTTTTTTAGAAAAATGGTTTTCAGTTGGTGCATTGTATGTATTGGAAAGAACTTCAAAAATCATCATGCAATACACCTTGGCACTCCTGAATAAAACCTATAGAAAGATATTCTACAAAAACTTTGATGGCATTGATTCACTTGGCAAATGGAAGTGAAAGGGAATCACTCTGGAAAAGCATAGATCCATAAGGTCCTCTTTTACAAAAGAATATTAGGGAATTTTCCTGTTCAATATGATATGTTTTTAAGTACAGAGAACAAAGATGGAGACGAAGTATAGCTGATCTTTCACAGTGAATCAAATGATTCCTTCTGATGGATATGAGACTCACAACCATCGATCTCTGTCCCTTCAATTTAAAATTTGGTGCTCCCAGTTGTAGCAGATAGCAGTGCAACTACACCCCTTTAAAAATGCTTCAAGTCTCTCCTTCTTTGCATCACTGTTGCTCACTTAACATAGCCTGGGCATAGTGGTTTCTGATAGGTTCATGTCAATACTTGTCTATCAGGACGAACTACTGCATGCATAAATTAAGTCCAAACTAAGGATAGAAGAGATTTAAGCAAGCTTCATTCCAATGTTCAGAAGGATATGGGAGTAATAAACTTGGTTAATTCAACCCACCCCTCTTTAAAGCTGAAAAGACCGCATGCTTTTCTATATGTATGAGCAGTGAGAACAGCTGTCCTATGCCAGCACATACAATGGCTAGAAACTGACAACAGTGCCACCTAAAAGGGTCTTCTACCTTCCAGAGGTGGAGTTTGTGTCAAAGCCTTAGCTATTTTTTTAAGTGTTTGCTTACCTATTATAAATGTCCTTATAACTCTTATGCCTACACATATGCATCACGCCATTTCTGACACATTCATTTTTCAGACTTATGGATATTTTAAATGTAGCTTTTTAAAAATGTAGCTTTTTAAAAATAACATCGAATGCTTTCAAAGATTGATTATTCAGCAGTATTTCTTCCTTCCCTCTGTGGTTTTAGCCTACCCTGTGGAGTGTGTTGATGAAAAGTCTTGTAATATAGTGAGCCTTCCCTGAAATTTATTGTCCTTTTTAGATGACACATATAAATATCCTAAATGAAATGTTGGCACTACCATCAAAGTACTAAAATATGTCATCATTCCTATCTAGCAATTTCATATTTTATGTGTGTTTGATATTAACGTGAATGTTATATTCATGCTTAATAAATATATTGTACCCAGAAAGGTAAATGTCAATAGGCTTCTTGAGCCCTTTCATTAAATGGTTGTGTTGCATGAAAATACATCATAAACATAAAAGGCCTTGTAAATCTTGTTCATCAACATTACATAGCTCCATATATTTAAATGATTTATATTTGCATAAATGTGTATTTCCATAGAGAATGAGCTAAAGTTCTAACACAAATTCTTCAAAAATATCTGAAAAGAGGAATAATTTTATGTTAGTGGTTTTGCAACTTTGGTTGCTTCTGATAGTTCACGGTGTAACTTTTTCACTTGCCTTCTTGTTCTGTAAGATTCCATCCAGCAATGGAGAGATCCAACTGGGACCATGTTGGTGATATGATCTGGAGGTTTTGCTACAAATTCTCCTTATCGGAGGATTATGGACAGAGGCAGGGAAGGAGAGCTGGCTGAGGACTGCTATCTCCACAACCAGCATGGTCTACCTAATTATCTGGAGAATTAAAACAGACTCTGATTGAAGTCCTCAGGGCTACATTGAGGCCAGCTGCTTAGTTAACCTGGAAGATCCAACTAGCCAGACTGTAGGTAGGCATCCACTAATTCAGGGGCTGTCATTTTGGCAGCCCTTAGCTCCTTCTGTACTGTTGAACTCAAGAACATATGGAGAAAAAGAAACAAGATGATCTTCTTAGAATGGATATTCCAAAAGACCCTTTACCTCTGGAGTCCCTGGAAGGAGGTAGCCAAGAAGATTTCCAGCCAAGGCTTCCAAGCCCACGGGCATGCTTTTAGAGACCAAAAGATTCTGTGACCTTGTGTAAATCACATTGATAATGGACGTTTTCTCCAAGTTCCTACATTTCTTTCCCTCTGGGTTTCTAACTCCCACTGACTTTAATTGGGCTTCTCCTTGGGCTTGGAGAATCACCCCAGGAGAAAATGCCCCCTAGTTGCAATGGCTGATAGATAAAACTTCAAAGTTTCTCTGGTTACTATCCATTCAATGGCATGAAACAAAATATAGACACTCTTAATGACAGTATTACATCATTAAATTGAGAATGTTTTAATATTAGATATTCCTTTTTAAGTGGGAATCATTAACTTTTCTAAGCAGTGTGTGTGTCTGTGTGTGTGTGTGTGTGTGTGTGTGTCTGTGTGTGTGTCTGTGTGTATGTGTGCGTGTGTGTGTGTGTTGCATATTGATACCTTAAAACCCAATTATAAAAAAAAATTTCCTGGAAAGCCTAACTAGAGTTCTGCATTATGAAGCATAAAAGATAATGAAAACAGAAAAGAAGAAAGAAGGAATGAAATAAAAGCACAGCAGTTTCTTGTCCACCTCCGAACATGTAGCCTGCAAACCCAGCCATTGTCATTGCATTCTCTGACAAGAAAGTTAGAGCTCCTCAGACTTCCTTATCCTTTCGGTTGCTGGGATTTTGCTGCCTAGTTAAGTTCATGTAACAAAAATACTTTATTGAATAAGAATCTAATTAAAATCTTTCTGATGTTTGCTCTCAAGAAGCTGCTATTTCAAGGCTTCCTTATCTCTGTTACATTATGAAAGCAGACTATTGCCAGTTCTTTTTACTACTTGCTATTTATATTACAAATACATCCCAGAGTCAAAAATATGGATCTTGCTCTCAAAAGACAAATCTGAATCTAGATCTGTCTTTTTATTACAATTGACATGTAGACTTAATTTTTATCATGTAAAATATTCTATATGGATAAAATTAAATGCATTAAAGAAAAAGGAAGATGTCACAGTATAAATGATTTTTTTGTTTTTGTTGCTGTTTTTCTCTTCTGTTAGATGTTATACGTCCTGAAGGCAGAAACCATGTTTTATAATAATGTCAAACATTTATATACTATCTGAAGGTTTGAAAAGCATTTCCATACACATTATCTCATTTACATCTTACTTTTTCTATGGATCAGATAATACAGATTGAAAAATTGGATCTAAAACAACTTAAGGGCTTTGTGAAGATTTACAGCTAGAAAAAAAAACAACCAGGACTTAACCATGTGTTTTGATATCAAAATCATATGAATTTTTTCAGAGCATGTATCATAATTTCAATAATAAAAATTTCAATTCTTTGACAACTGTCATTGTATAGCACTTAGGATTATCAAAAAACCCCTTCCTAGTACAATAGCACTAAGCTTTGTACATGGTAAGTGTGGAAACATGTTTGCTAGTGAAATAAATGACAATTTCAGAGCAGTGCATATTGGAATATTTTATAAAATGAGATGCTATTCTCTAAAGCCATTCAGTATTCCACATATAAGTATTTCTTTGTGCCTAAGTAAGGAACCAAGATTATTAGCCTTGGAGAATTCAGTTTTAATCTCATGACTAGCATTAGGGCATAACAAAAATGAAATATAATTAGCAGTCTGCATATGATAGGCTGTAATTTCTGAGCAGAAAACAGGATAAAAAGAATTCTAACTTGTGAAGTTAACTATATCATACAGTATAGAAAACTTCCATATACTCAGAACAATTAAACTAGAAATATAACACTCTCAATGCAAAAGCAAGCTCTTTTCACACAGGTATATGATTTGATCAAAGCAAAAATTATTTATGCTAGATTATATAGTACTTCATTGTGAATGTCTATGAAGATTTTAGGCAAATATGTGTCATAGTATTTCAGACTTGAAGGAAATAATTTCAACATATTAAGTCTCAATACAACAGACACTAGGATGGCAATATGTAAAGCAATGGAAGTGAAACTGATGTGAATCTGCAATCTGTATAAGGGGCAATATGGGAGTGCATAACCCACTTGAATCAAAATGTGAAATATGATATATCAAGAAATATGTAATGGAGGGGTAAGACAAGATAATACAAATGGAAGAAATGATTTACAGTAGAAGGGGTAGAGAGAAAAGGGGAGGGGAGGGGAGGGGAGGGGGGATAGTAGAAAATAGGACTGACAGCAGAATACATCAGACACTAGAAAGGCAATATGTCAATCAATGGAAGGGTAACTGATGTGATACAGCAATCTGTATACGGGGTAAAGTTGGGAGTTCATAACCCGCTTGAATCAAACTGTGAAATATGATGTATTAAGAACTGTGTAAGGTTTTGAACGACCAACAATAAAAAAATAAAATTAAAAAAATAAAAAAATAAAAAAAATTAAAAAAAAAAAAAAAGTCTCAAAGTCCTTTTAGGGGCCCATCAATTCTTGTGAGATGATAAATAATGATCATGATGACTTTTTATAAAAAAGGGATTTGAAATACAATCCCTATTCTATGATATATGCACTGAGCATGTTACAAAATAATTCTTATACTTTAGTTACATAAAAATGTAACCCATCTCAACATGAACTAAAGTATAAGAATCCTTTTGGAAGAATTTAAAGTATATTAACCATGAGTAAAACAGAACAATAATTGCTATCTAGAAAATATTTGTATGGTGTATTTATTTTTAATTATGTGAATTCAAGGAATAGCCATAATAAAATAATTATCTTATTATATAATAGCTTTATATATCATTATTTCTAGTTATTTTCAGGGTAATTAATAGAAAAAATCTAATCTAGGTTTATTTCCTCATGCTTCCTTATCAAAAATCATCTCAACATGAACTTTAAAAAAGTATATACACACATATTTTTTAAGTAAGACATATTTAAAGTGTAGTTAACTTATATCTCAATTTGAGAACTGAATGAAATATTTATAAGGACATAACCTACTAGGTTTGAGGTACAGGCTAGGACAGGAATTTCAGGATGTTACAGAGAAGGGAAAAGATTATGAAAAGTGGGTCAAATGACCATTATGCCTGGAGAACTGTTCATTTCAGGGACATCCCTATTTTCACTCTACTGGAAAATACAGTGACACACTAGAACTCAGTTCCATTTCTGAGGCCCAGATATCCCAGTCAGACTATACTAACAAATAAAATCTAGAAAGGTAAAAGCAATAAATAGACCTGTTCACTTTACCAAGGAAACTGCTAAGATAAATGGCAAAAAAAAATCAATTTCTAAGTCCCTGGAAAAGAATAAAGTACCAGAAAATGTCCATATTTAATCTCTATACAACTAAATCATGCCACCATAAAATATAACAAAGTAGCCATTAGCAAAGAATTTGCTTTTGCATCCAGTTGTGTTGCTTCAGCTAGATTAAATGTTCCTTATGGGCAGAATATTTTTGTCTTTCCCACAAAAATTGGGTTGTACACATCACAAAATTTTAATTCATAGTTTCATGATTGTTTTAGTTTTGTTTCCTTGTAAAGATTCATTACTATCAGAAGCCAGGTGCTTAAATAAGAATATTTTTATTTAGGCCAGGTTTCATGGTGCAGAACTATAATCTCAGCATTTTGGGAGGCTAACACAGAAGGGTTGAAAGTTGAGGTCAGTCTCAGCAATTCATGGAGATTTTGTCTCAAAATTTAAGTTACAAAAGGTCTGGAAATGTAGCTGAGAGGTAGAGAAACCCCAAATTCAATCCCTACAAAAAAGAAAAGAAAAGAAAGAATATTTTTACTTAAGATCAAGGTGTTCAAAAGTTGTTTGTAGACCTAATATTTATCCCCTCTTAAATCCTGCACTGGAAAAACCTATTGTTAATAATTCTTCCAAACCCTGCTACAGCACAGAGTTTGGTCCTGTCTAAATGTACAGGCTAAAATCAGATTGCATTTTAGCTAATTTGTAGCCACAGCTGTTAACAGTATCTGGCCTATGGCACACAGTTAATATTTATGGAATGGATTGACAGTTACTCTACTTCGTGTGTTGCTAGTCTCCTCCTCCCCACATGCAGTTTTTCTCTTCTTGCTCTCTGTAAATGTTTTATGTTTCCTATGTCTGCCTTTAAAGTCTCTCTCTGCCTACTGCAATGATCTGCATTCAGAGAACGTACATTGTTAAATGACTCAGGAAATTGGTTTAGTAAAACAGATATAAGTCCAGAAGTAGTTCTAGTCCTAAGAACAAAATGAGGAAATTGAACAGAACTGTGGCCCTAGGCCCTATTTCTCTAGAAGCCTGCCTGTCCTGGCCACATGGTAAATGGCATGCTAATACACAGTTATGTGTCCAAATGACAAGATCCCTTAACTTCCTTTGGCTCAAGGTACGAACCCTGGACACTTACAAGTTCTATTTTCCTTTTATTTAGCAAGAATTGGAAGCCCTCACATTTAGGAATGTGAGAACACAGATACCCCTCTCTAAGGATCTGGTCCAGGATGTTATTCTGTTATCTTTCGTGCAAACCTTTACCGCAAAATCTCTGTCCTTTAGAAGGGCAAAAATGTGGCCCTAGGAAATTGAACTGAAGTGTGCTGGAATTATTTTGTATTCCAGAGATTACACAATGACAATCTGTCCCAAGGTTTTTTCCACAAAACCATATGTGAACCATTTAACACAGCCCAATAAGTGAGGCTGTGTTTCAGAATGAGCCACGAGGACACCTCTGAAAAGTGCTCACCTCACAGAAACCTTTCTATGGCACTCGCAATCCTTGCTCTCTATGGCCCCTCATCCTCCTGCTTCCTTTCCCTCCTCACCAAGAGCTGCTTCTTTACTCTTGTCCCAGTGGCTCAGATTTTTCTTCACTTTGAGATGTAATCATACTCTCAGACTTCTTCATAAGAAACAGAGTCTACATTTGTGGATTGTGACTCATTTAAAAGTAGATCCTGTCTTCCAGTTTCATTTATGCTAATTTATTTTCTGTCCAGACTCTCATTTGTTTTGTGTGTTCACACCTCATCACCCTCTTTGTTGATTCTGAGTAAGGCAGCATGCAGTGAAGACTTTCTCACCCTCAGATTATCTGGATGGCCACATGGCTTCCATTTTATTGAGAAAAATAAGAACAAAATAAAGTGTAAAGATTACTTTCTAAATGAAGAAGCTATCTAAAGTAAACTGTCAGGTAATATACAGATTATCATGCCAGTGGGGAGTGAATGAAATGAAATAAATTGTGAAATAATTGTGTTTTTTCATCTCAACAAAGAGATTCAATATTGCTTTGGTAAAAATCATATTCCTTTAGAGAGAATTTTAAAAATGCATTTTCTGCTAACCAAAATATAAGCCTCACTTTAGTTTTTGAATCTATCCCCCCTTCCCGATTTTATTTACTCACATTTGTTTGAACTTATGGAAAGGCAATTGTAAATCTTCTTTTCTTTGTTAAACATTCAGATCCATTTCTCAGATATACAGCATTTTCAGTTAACCTAAATGATACAGAGTTCACTGAAATGATATTGGCTTGGGAGTATTTACTTTACCTGAATCATCCTAAAGTAATACCTACACCACTAGGTCTTCAACTTTTCTTCCAGGATCATGTAAGTTTTTCTATTCACAGCCTGACCCTTGTGAAGAGTTTTGTCCATATAAACTGACTATATCTGAATTCAGAGACCTACAATCATAATTTGCCTAAAGTTAAATGTCATATTAACCTGTAAGCCACAGAGTTGGCTTTCCCTAGATTGGCCCCAGGCTGCCTGGCTTCCCTGAGTGCCCTTGAACTCAGTTCTCTGTGGCTGGTAGGAAGGATGAGAATAGTACTCTGAAAGAATTAAATAACACATTAATGAGGTTTTTGCATAACAAATTATAAAGACAAGTAGATTCATAGATTGATTGACACAGAAAGAAAAGATCCAAAAGTCAGACTAATCCTTATCTCTGATTTAAATGTTGAGGAAATTGAGCCTAGAATTATTGGAAGACTTTTCTAAGAACACCTAATTAATTAAGATGGCTTATAAATTCTTACATTAATATCAGGTCTTCTGATAAAATTTGACTTTTGAGGAATTACAACACAGTGTATAGTGACTTTGTAAGAGATATTAATAAGATTATAGGAAGCATAGGAGCCATTTGTAAGAAATGCTATTCCAGTTAGAGTACATGGCTATGTTGTGTTTGGGGGCTGCTGCACTAGACTGTATATGCAGTGCTCTTGGAAGTCTAATTATTGAGGCCTGCTAATCTACATGGGTATTTGCTAATTTAAAAAACTTAGGGAGATATCAAATTTGAAATTTAAAATCAACCAAAAGCCATTAGTGTACTCCATTGACATAGAACTTGTAAGTAGCCCTGTTCCTCCTTCTTGAGGAAAAAAAAAACTTGATTATAACTGAGAATGTAAGTCTTATTTTGAGGCTCAGTCCCTACTTCTGCCAGAAATTAATTAGGTGTTGTTGGAAAACTCTCCTTTATTTTGAGGTTTACTCCCTAAGTCTGCCA
Source organism: Ictidomys tridecemlineatus (assembly GCF_052094955.1). Taxonomy (NCBI): domain Eukaryota; kingdom Metazoa; phylum Chordata; class Mammalia; order Rodentia; family Sciuridae; genus Ictidomys; species Ictidomys tridecemlineatus. Next base: position 451,260 of record NW_027521609.1, on the reverse strand, counting down.
GGAATTAATTAATTGAGTTGCAGTGTTCTCTTCATTTTTGTGTCATCTAAATTACTCTCAGCTGCTAACTGCTGGCCCCATAAGGTATGCCTTGTCTGTTTCTTTCAGGATTCTTCCTTTTCCTTCACCACTCTGTGGAATGTGTTTCTGCATTATATTTTCTCACTTGTCTTCTTACAGTCTACTTGCATGCCTGTAATTCCAGTGGCTTGGGAGGCCAAGGCAGGAAGATCATGAGTTCAAAGCCAGCCTCAGCAACAGTGAGGTGCTAAGCAATTCAGTGAGACCCTGTCTCTAAATAAAATACAAAATAGGGCTGGGGATGTGACTCAGGGGTCAAATATTCCTGAGTTCATTACCCAGTACATTCCCACGAAAAACATTCCTCTTCTGTCTTGCTTTTAAAAAACCTCCACTTTACAAACTCATTCATTCGAACTTACAATGATTATTATCTGTATTATTCAATTTTGGAATCATAGATACTTAATTGTGCCTTTATTATGTACAATGAAGATTTTCTCACACTCTTCAAGAAGAAAAAAAGTATTAAGGAGCAAAACAGTTATTTTAGGAAGAAAGAAAAATATTTTTACCACACTCCTTTTCTTTTCATTCAATTAAAACAAAACAAAAACAAAAAAAAACCTAACTGCCATTGCTAACATTCCTGAACTTAGGCATGCCTGTAAAACAAAGCAAAACTTTTGTATACATGTATATGCGGTAAAAAAAATATTCATCTCTATATGCATCCCAGATAGAGCGGTCTAATTGAACAGAATAGAATATAGAGCTGAGAGGTGGAGACAAAAAGAGGTCCTGCTCTAGCTATCCACATTCCCCAGAAATCAACAACCTTTTTAAAATAAAACAATGTAAGGACTCATCATTAAATCATAATATAGATACTCTGATATAAAAGAACTAATCAAAAGCTCTCCTCATGTAGTCCTGGAAGAAGGACTTGGAGAGCTATAACAATATTCTACAAATGGTCTTAGTTAGAGCAATTGAAGTAAATGGAAATTAACTGTCTCTATGGAGTTTATTGAACTGCACTCAAAGTTGGTGTTTGAAAGGCTCACCACTTCACAACTACTGACATCCAGCTCTAATTTGAATTCTTTCTGCTAGAGACAAGAAGGACCTCAATAAAAGTTAAGCAACTTATAAACTGCTTTGAACCTCTGCAGTGTTCTCATTTTGTTATCAGTTTTGCTCCTGTATGCTTTCTCTTAGCTATTAGTAGGCAAACTTTAGTGTGCAGAGGATAGATTCTTTGGTAATAGCAAAAAACCAAGAGGAACTGACCCTCTCTACTATCCTTCACCATGGAGTAAAATCCCCAGGGACAGTGAAACAGTGACAGTTTTATCATAAAATGATCTAGAAACAGATCTCACTGACTCTTCAGGACTTGGATGAAGGATCTCTCAGTGATTCAGACCGTGCCTGAAATGCCTTCAGTGGTTCATTCATTCTCCAAGAATCCCCGTATTTTCCTTGTCTTTCCTCTGGATGCTTGCTTTTGATGTCAGAAAGTCCACGGCCCTGAATCCTGTCTCTGGAACTAGCAAGTTGTGTGAACTGGAAAGTGCTTTTATGTATGCCAATTCATTCATCTACCAGGGAGGAACAATGATATTATTTGCCTCCTAGGTTTATTATGGCACCAAGAAGAAATGTTGCTCAGCATCATAAGCAAACTGAAATAGTTTATGAAAGTTATTCATAAAATAAACAATAATTAAACACCTACTGTGAGGGCAAGTGTTATGCAAAATACTGAAGTTATACCAGAACTCATCTTTCTGACCTGAAGTCTCTGAGTCCAGAGGGGTTTCTGAGAAGCCAGTGGATAAACACAGTCTACAGTTCAAGGGAAAATAATATGGAAATGTGGAAGAAGGGCAGTGTGGACTCTGCTCTGAGGAAGTTAACAAAAATTCAAGCCATGTATCTGTGCATATTCTCTCTACCTAAATTTAAATTGTGGCTTAAAAGCACTCAGAACATATCTAATTCTTTGTTTACTCTGTGGTGCTTCATGTATTGTTAGTGCTCAACAGATGTTTGTTATTAGCAATTATGATAATGTTCTCTTCCATTAAACTGTTTTATTACAGAGAAGGCAGGGTGTTTGAAATCTCTCACATGGTTCTTCAGCTAGTTTTAATTGCATGCTTTGCTTGCTTGATTGTTTTTTCCAAATCCTAGTGTGACTCCAATACAGGATATTTGATATTGTCAATGACAAAAAAAGTGTTTTTATAGAATGCTAAGCATTATTCATAGCCACAGTTAATGCAGCAAGTATTTGGAGAAAGATGGTATTCTCATTATGTTTGCAACTTCAAGAAGTGATAGACACATCTATCTGTTGCTGTCTCTTATGTTAAACAGTGCCATTTCCACAGAGATTGACTTAGATACTTCAATCATATTTTATAATTGACTCAGCAATACTAAATCCAGGAATATGTTCTGAAGAAATATTGGCCATTTGTGAGGTATGTAGGAGGTTGCTTATTGTAGAGATTATAATAGAAAAAAGGTTAGAAAACTCATAAATGTTCAACATGTTAGGTGACTGGGTTATTAAAATATTTATTATATGTATGGAATAATATGCAACAGTAAAAAAAAGAATAAGAACATATGATATGTATTGATACAATGTCTAGTGAAATGATAAGGCACACCTACATGTGTAATAAACTGTCATTAGTGAGAAAAGACATATAAGGACATAAATTCAGATATAAGTATGAATATAGATATATACATATAAACTCATATAATCTTATCCATTGTTGTCCAAAAATAAACCATCCCTAAATAGATACACAGGAAATAGTCACTGTGGTCTTGGAGAGGAGATGAAGTGCAAATATTCATTGTTTACTACATATTTTTCCTCATATTCCTTTGTTTTTTTTTTGAACACAATATGATGTGTATGCATTATCTATTAAAATGTAATAAGTGAATTAACAAAACCCCTAAAACTGTTCTTCCCAGCTGTAGTTGTAATTACTAGCTTAGAGGAAGTTCTTCTGTAAATTCACATGGGTTATATATGTTGATGAGTTCTCATATTAATGTACAGCTTGAATGTCTTTCTACAGGGATAATATTTTTTAAATTCTTTAAATTACTTTCTCCCCCATGAAGTAAATAATCTTCAATTATTCCAAAAGAGTCAGCATCAGCTATAAAAGAGAGATGAATCCTATATTTGATAGCATAAACTAGGCATGATAAGCAAAGAAAAAAACTTTTAAAAGAAGAATGCATGAGCTACTGGATCCTTGGGATGACAGCAGTAATTTACACACCATTACTTATTCAAGGTTGCATTCCTAATTACTCCCTGGGAAACAAAGATAATTATTATACTGCAGTGATTACTCCTTTCATCATACAAGAGAAACAATGCTGATATAGGTATATCTTAAAGAAATATAACTCTCATTTATTGATAAAATTTTTTATATACTAGGTTTTAGTGGAATATATTAAGAGCAAAGATGCATTTCTTAAAGGAGCATTGAGGTTCCAGCAAACTCTTATACTCAGTTATTTCTAGAAAAAATGAACATAAACCAAATCAATTTAGAACTTGATTCTAGATGTTCATGACCTACTACCTTTCTAACAGATATTTGTGAAAGCACCTTGAAAAAAAACAGAATACTAAAACATCAAATAACCCATTTTAAAAATGGGTAATAGATCTAAACAGACATTTCCCATAAGAGGACATACAAATGGTCATCAGGTATATTATGAAAAAATATTCAAATTCATTAACTTTCAGAGAAATGCAAATAAAACTCTTAATATCACTCATTCCAGTAAGAATCACTATTATAAAAAAGACAAAGTACAACAAGTGCTGACAAGCATATACAGACAAGGGGAACCTTGCATATTGTTGGTGGAAATGTAAATTAGTACTGCCGAAGTCTGGCTTGGCACAAATCAGGAGCCACTTGTCAAAAAGAAACTAACTTTATTTTTAGAACTACAAACGCCAAACAAAACAGCTCCAGGGAAAAACCCTCAGAGCCCAACTGCCACCACTGGCTTCCACAAGCCTCTCTCCCCCACACCAGCCTCTCAACCTCCCACAATCCTCCTGCTCTTGAGGCCGATTGCCTGGGTTGTGTGGGCAGAGCCAAAGAAGTCACCCAATGAGAAGCTCCGTGGAGGAGCCAATCAGCTAGATGTTGCTGGGGCCGCTGTGAGCCAATCATCAGCTGGCAGTCTGAAGGGCAGGGAAACAGCCCAATGAACATCACCGCAGAGGAGCCAATCAGCTAGATGTTGCTGGGGCCACTGTCAGCCAATCATCAGCCGGAAACTGGAAGTTTGCTGGCAGCTGGATCATCAGCCGGCAGCTGGAAGTTTGCTGGGGCCCCTTTGGCTGTGGCTCTCAACATAGTACCATCATTATGTAAAACAGTATGGAATGGTCTCAAAAATTAAAAAACAGAATTGACATATGATCCAACAATCCCACTTTTGGAAATCCAAATGAAATAAAATCAGTATGTCAAAGAGACATTTGAACTCCTTTATTTATCGCAGTACTACTCCCAAGAGCCAAGAAATAGAAGCAACCCAAGTGTTTACCACTTCATAAATGGGTAAAGAAAATGTGGAACATACACAAAATGGAATACTATGCAACTATAAAAAGAATGAAATTTTGTCATTGTGACAACATGGGTGGAATTGGAGATGAAACAAGTGAAAGAAGCCAGGCACAGAAAATCCAGTACCGTATGATCTCACTCAGGTGGAATCTAAAAAAACTGGTGTCATAGAAATTGAGAATAAAATGGCAATTGTCTGAGAATACTGGAGAGAGCAGGGGAGGGCAGGAGAGTTGGAAGGTTAATCACTGGGCAATAAGTTGCAGTTAATAGAACAGCACCTTAAGTACAGATAGCAATTGTGTACTGTTTATCTCCAATAGCTAGGAGAAAAGATTTTGAGTATTTTTGTAATTTGATTACACAATGTATATATATTTATCAAAACATTACAGGGAACCCCATTAATATATATAATTTTATTTTACATATCAGTTTAAAAAATTAATTGAAATTCAAAATACAAAAAAATTGGCGTATAATCATGAACTGTATGCTAAAAAATGGTTAAGTTTGAAAATATTATGTTATGTTGCTTTTTAAAGAATAGTTTAGTGGGAAGCTAGTAAGAAAGATAAAAGAGTAAGAAAAATTTGCCTCTTTAGTTTGAACATTTATCTACATTCTAGTTATGAAAATCCTAAAACACATGCACTGTTATTTGCCCATAAAAATAATTGAGATATAGGCCAAAATCAAAGAACAAAAACCATGACTTGATTGCATGTATTCAGAATGCAAACTTTCATATTGTTTCATTTGCCTTAAATTATATTTAATTCATACTTTTGTCAAGGAATTTTAACAAAGTGGAGAAATTTTTAATATTCTATTTACTCTTCTCATTCATTTATAGACTATGTTTTGCATTTAATACTAAAGAGTTGCATACTCTTCATTTACAAGGCTTTCTTGTCTTTTAATTGTGTCATTCTTACAAAAATGTTGTTTTGTATCATCTTAAGCAAAATTCAGAATGTGAATATGCAGAAAAACTTAAGTGTAGGGCTGGAATTGTGGCTCAATGTCAGAGCACTCGCTTAGCATGGGCAGGAATCGGGTTCGATTCTCAGCACCACATATAAATAAAGGCATTGTGTTGTTTACATCTACAAAAAAAAGATTCTCTCTCTCTCTCTCTCTCTCTCTCTCTCTCTCTCTCTCTCTCTCTCTCTCTAAAAAAGGCTCAGGTGCCTTTAAAAGAAAAACTTTAAGTGTATATTCTAGAAGCAAATGTGTGTCTGTACTTTTTAGATAATGTACAACACTACCTCTTGCATTACTGTAGACTAGACTTGACTCAGGGATTTTACTAAATGGACCATAGAAGACTCTTTCCTTTCATAACTTGTCACTGTATGGCAAATGTCTAAATATGAAATATTAGAAATGGATCTTTCATTGTATTTTTAAATACACAGAGCATACTGAGATTAAGTAGTTAAATTCATATCCAACTGTATCTCCATAATGTATTTTAATAAGGTCATGAAAAATGAAGTAATTTCCATACAATGTGGAAAAAGCTGTGAAGTGCAGCATTGGAGTGATATTTATCTATGAGGTGTATCCATTTTATAAATTTTATAAATTTCATTTCCACTGGTGGAATTGTGTCACACACATACTAATTAATATGACGTATCCCTGTGGCCTTTATCCTTTCACCTTGTGCAAAATTATTATACCCCTCAACACCTCATTTGTCTCTCCTCTTCACCCTAGGGAGTCCCTTGTGCAGAACAACTAGGAGGTATATAAAGGGGAACAACAATCTGGCAGCCTCATCATGAAATGTGATATGTTAGCTATTTCCCTTTCCAAGGGACCATCCAGCTGAGACTGTAGGAGGCCTCTGGGCCACACATGCAAATGGAGCAAATTCACATCCCAAGAAAACTTCTTTTTGCCAAAAAAGGCAGAGGAAAATAGCTTTCTAACAGAGCTCTCTCAAAGGGGAATAAATTCTGATTTTTAGGAGGTTTTTTTTTTCCTGTAAGAGAAATAAACTGCCTTAGCCCTGTAGCAAAAAGAGACATTGTTACTGGACCAGATATACATAGAAAGAGAGTTAAAGTAAATGCATTTTTACTGTTAGTTCTAGGAAGACTGTTCATCACAAATATACAAAAGCCTCTTTGAAATATTTATTCAAAAACAGCAAAGAACAATTAGAAACTATATTATTAGGAACAGTCAGGTGGATTTTGCTCCTAATACATATGAAAATAGGCAGTGATGAGCACACACGTCAGATTTTCTGTGATGATTTTGGCCCATTTGGAGCTGTAGCTGGCCTTTGTATGTAGAAGGTTTTACTCCTTATTTATGTCCTTTAGTCATGTGACTTCCTTGTGGCCTGTTTTAAATAACGGTAAATTTATGCAGACTTGGTATTACCTGGGTTTATTCTTTATCAACAACAACAAAAAAACATTCTGAAGGGTTTTGCATTACTATTTCTGTTTGTTTTGGAATCACAAGAAACCAAGTGCCTGAACACTTGTTAGCCTAATACCTAATCCACATGTCAAAGAGAATTTGAAAAACACATCTGATCAGTTACCCTCACTTGAAGAAAATTGCACATGGGTTTTTGACATTTCCACAAAACATAAAAGTTTTCCAGAGGAAGACCTATCAACAGTGATAGTTGTAAGCTCCAAATGAATGAGAAATTGAGTCTGCATGGGTCCTGTTATATATCCAACCTCTAAAATAAAAATCTCTGTACCCTTTTAAGGATTAGATGCACATCACCATGCATAATAAACCATAAAAGAAAAAAAATGAGAAATTTCTTTGTTTTAATCAAATAACTTTTATCTAGCAAGTGTGATACATATAAATCTACTAGGTGACATGGGTTTTAGGCCTAAACAGTGAGCAATTCACATATGTGATTGAAAGGAACATTATTTTAAATAACAAACACCATTTTTTTCCTTTTCTTTTCTTTTGTTTTGTTTTATGATACTATTTTTCTTTTCTTTGACTGAGTTTTCTGGGATTTATTTTTAACCATGACTATTTTTTACAATATTATGTGAAAATTAAGTCATCTTTCACATCAGCAGTGCCATTAAATATTCTGACATTCAAACCTTAAAAGAAAAAGATCCCAATTCTCCAACTCTGGGCAAATTAATAGTCCCTTGACAGGCTTCTACCTCAACACACCAAGGACTGGTATTTCCTTTCCTCTGATATTCACTCTCTTAATCCTTGGGATAATCATCTTAATGCCTTACATTAAAATACTGTGTTAACAAGTCACTGCAATGCTTTCTTTGCTCCTCACATGCTGACACATTCATTCAATACGTACCAGGCATGTGGCTGGCATTGGGGGATGGGTCTGTACCAGCACACTGGGTCTGTGTTGAGTTCTGAGAAAATACAAAGATGAACTTAATTGCTGGTGAAAAGGTAAGGTATATAAAGGGTTTGGAACTTCCAAACTTTGCATGAAATAGTTCTCAGCATGAGACTACTGGTGATTTTTGCTAAGGTTAAAGATTTAGAAAACAGGTAAAATCCTAGGTACCTGGAACTAATGGGGGAAGAGTACAAAGGAAAAAAATAAAAACGTCACAAGCAGAGGGAAAGGGAATAGGGAATAAAAAATGTCATTCAAATTTAAAAGACTTCACTGTTTCTGTTTGACCCTGTCACATCTTTATATGAGCAGAGGTAGGTAGAGGGTCTGTCTTGGGTCTGTCTCTAAAACGAGTGGCTCTGGGTTCGACCTATTACATATCCTACGACAATAGAGCTGATACAGGAGTGCTTCCTCTTCCAAATTCTTCGTTAACCTTGACTCTAAGTCAAAACCAGCAGAAACATCAGCCAGTGTTAAGACTGTCTCCCAACTCCCTCCTCACTCGCCCACAGACCTTCCTCTCCATGCAGTCTAGAGTACTCATCATGTTATTTCCTGTCTTTACCTTCCATGGCACCCAGTAGAAGGCAGATCATGGCTCAGCTCCCCATCACTAGCAGAGCACTCATTTGCAAAACCTAACACTTGTTAGGTGACTGGATCAGAAAGTCATTAGAAGAGATCAGATAAGCCAACTGTTGGAGATCTTTAACAAAATCAAAAGGTGCTTTAACAAGAACTCAGCTTCATACAGCTGCAAGTTTTCCAGCAGAGAAATGCTGAATGGCAATCAAAGATTTACAATGCAGGTTAGTGGCTGACTCGATGCTCTCAAAAGCCCTTTAAATTACAGACTTTATATTCTATTCTGTCCCATTACTTCCCCCCCAATAAGAGTACACCCAAATATTACAGTTCTACATAGAACATGAGTCAAAATAAATAATATCAATGAAAAACCTTACTCTACAGAGAAGGACAAAGTAAATGGCTCTTTTTTTCTTTAGATGTTAATTCCAGCCTCATTAAATGTCTGAAAACAGTTTCATCCTCATAGCGTGATTTTACTCACTTGGGTTGAGAAATTGATAACAGCAAACAAAATAGTGCATGCCTATAGCAAGAAACTAAATAAGTAAGATAGTCACCTCAATAACTAATCTTGATATTACTAAATCTAGAAGAACAATTTATGTAAGCAATCCAGATTCTTTACTGATGATGACATTTACTGCTCATTAACCAAATTACCACTCTCCCCTTTTAAAATTGATATGTTATCTTTTTAAGTAACATATAATAATTATATATAAGTATGGAGTAAATCATGGTATTCAGTTGTGTACTGATCCAATTAAACCATTCCTGATGACTAACTTTTTAGGAACACTATAGTTATAACTAAGCAAGGTAAACAGGCTCATAATTCCTTACATAGCATCAACTACTGCTACATACTATTTGAAGCTCAAGAAAATGTTTAGAAAATAATACAAGTATTACTTTGTAGAAATATATTTAGCGTATTACTTAGCAGAACATTTGCCACAGTCTGCCTTGCAAAACTGCTTAGAAAATGCTCTCAACAAATATTTAGAAACATTAAATTTGCTTATGTTTGGGACATTCTAATTTCACTTGTAAAAACAAGTTATGAACCAAGTTGTTTTCTAAATCAGAACTGTATGTGTATCTGCATTCTCTGGAGGTTATCAGAAAATGTGTAACTATAGTTTCCATAAAATGGCAGGTCACAGTCAAAAACAGCTTTTAAAACCTTCAGTTTTCTATTTGTACCTTATATAGTCTCATGTAAGATGACAGTGACACAAATGGTTTCTCTTCAAGGATGAAAGATGTCTAAAGTCATCCCCTTGAACTTTATTTTTGTGTCAGATCTATTAGCAAGGAGCAGAATGTCAGAGATCTGGATCTTAGTTACACTCTCTCTACAAAGAGAACTTGTACAAAGAATTCAAACTTTCAGGACCTCTAGTTGCTCATCTTGAAACTGCAAATACTGGAGTAGGAATATGCCAGGTGCAGTAGTATGTGCCTATAAACCCAGCTAGATGGAAGAATCACAAGTTCCAGGCAAGCCTGTTTCAGAATAAAAAATAAAAGGGCTGAGGATGTAAATGAGGTGGAGAGTGCTGCCTAGCACTTACAACGTCATGGGTTTAATCCCAAACACCATCAAAATATATATATATATATTTTTTTTTTTAAGTAATTGGAGTCAGAGTTTTCCTTCTTAAAATATGATTTAAGCTGTTATTTATTGAAATGTAAATGTATAATAAAATCCGGATTGTTTGGAGGCTGCAGCACAACCTAAGTGCCACCAGTAACAAGTCTGGGCCAAGCTCTCCCGCCTTCTCCCCTCTCCCCTTTGTGTCAGCTCTGCTTCCCAGATTCCCTTCTAGCAGGAAATGGAGAAGAAAAGAGAGCAAACAGATAACATTGTTTAAAAACGCTGTGAAAGATTAGACAACACTAATGATGGTTGAAATAAGGTCCGGAGATTACCTGTGAGTATCATTTGAGCATGAACACCTATTAATCAGAGCTGACTAAGTCAATAGCACCTGGAGTTCTGCATGGTAGTTCTTACAGATCATTTTGTCTCTGTACATAGGGTGACTCTCCTTCCTGCTGTGATTGAGAGAGACTCACTTTAAGCCTCTGGAGTTCTGGCATATGAGTAGATATCCACTCTACTCTCAAAATCATCAATGTTTCCATGTCTTTGGTCACCCTATAAGCACTGCAGATAAGATAAGATCAAATATCTCACTTTAGTCAACAGATTCTGTGAAGCCAACTTCAGTGAGCTCCACTCCATCCAGCTCAGGAGCATCCGAGTGGATTCAGATGAGTGAGGGGCCCATTGCTCCATTCAACAGTAGCACAGCAGACTCCAAGGAACCTACCATATACCTGTCCTTGAAATGCATGTCTTAAGAAGCATGCAGTGGCTCAAATCTTCACTCAGCTAGTCATAAGGTATTAAAAAGAACTTAAAAAGTCAGGTTTGCACTAAGACTAAAGGGTTTTTTCATTATTAAAGTTTATTTTAAAAGATGAAAAATATTTATTGGAGAGTACTCCACCAATCTTAAGAAAGAGTAAAAACAATAAAAGAAAGAAACTTGAATGCCAGTCATAGTATAAAGTCATGTTATCAATTCAAAAAGCAGGGGTTTTTTTGTGTGTGTGTTTTGTAACAAGGATTGAACTCATGTACAACTTATGCTTAACCTAAAGCTTAAACACTGAGCCACATCCCCAGCACATTTTTTGTATTTTATTTAGTGACAGGGTCTTGTTGTGTTGCTTAGGGCCTCTCTAAGTTACTGAGGCTAGCTTTGAACTCTCAATCCTCCTGTGTCAGCCTCCCAAGCAGCTGGGATGTCAAACATGGGCCACTGCACCTGGCTTAAAAAGCTGAATTTTAATATGAATCCATAAATGTCCTTTGAATGCAAACTTCCACTTTCCAAGAATCTAACTCTTTAGGGGTTGCATGCAACAAAATCCTATGGTTCATTACACATGGCCAGAGGAAAAGGACCAGAATACATGAGCCTTCTGTAGTTTCATCTACCTCACAAGTCCCAACAGCATGAACTAGATTCCTGTCCATCTTTTTTAGGCTTTTTTATGAGTTTCTTTTCATATTTAATCAGGGTAGTTTCACTGCATTGCAACTATCACTAATAATGATAGCACCATTTTGAGTCTCCTATTAGAGAACAAATTATAGTATTTTTTACCAGTGAAAGGACTCAAACACACATTTTAAGCTTCCTGTAATCACACAAGTCACCATCAACCATAATACCGTCGTAGGAAAAGAAATGTAGATCTTCACAGGCAGAAAAATCAAATTTTTCCTTATGCAAAAAAAAAATACCTAATTATTTATGTCATACTTATTTTAGCTCCAAGGTAACATATCTTTGAGCTCAAGATATTCAACCAGAAGAAAGTGGATTTGTTTTATGCTAGATGAGTTAAGAACTGATATAATTAGGATGTAAACATATTTTGATTTGGGGTTCAGTTGTTTCAAGTATGATGGCTTGCCCAGGAAAACAATGCAGGAGATTTTGTCCTCCACTTCACCCAAATTGTATGGAAAGTCATTATTGTTTTTAAATTAAAAGTGGAAGCCACAGGCAATCTACAGCATGTATTGAAATGCCATGATGAGACATCAAACTGCAGTTGTTTTTCTCATGTTTTGTATCATTGATTGCTGTGGAATTTGAATATTTGAAATATAAAAACTATATTTAAAAATAAACATTAATATTCTTTTGTATTTTAAGGTAATTTTAAGGTTCATAGCCTAAGGTCATAATACACAGTATCATTACCTCATATTTTTATAATGTAATCCCAAGAAAAAGTGTTGGGATATATTTTTTATGAAAAAAATTATTTTTACTAAGTAATATTTTGTTGTTCCATGTATCATACTTTTCTAAGCAGTATATGTTTGGCATTAAAATTAATAGAAGTGAATGCCTTGATGGGGCTGCCAAAAGGTTTATATTATCTTGTCCTGGTGAATATTGTGGAAAAATATGAGGATGAATGAGAAGATTTCTGAAATTATGTGTTTTTGTGGCTGGATACTGTGGAAAGGTACATCATTGTTATTAATGAAAAAGACTGACTAAAAACAGCAATGTTCTTTAAGCATACATACGTGAACAAATTCTTTGTTAAGCAAAAATGATCTGTGAAGCCAGGGATGGCTGAAATACATTATACTTAGACTCTGGCAATCTCAGTTCTTTTTTTTAAACTCTAAATAGTAAATTTTTCTAGCTCAATAAATCTCTATTTCTTTTCTTGCTTTTAAAACCAGAGGAGCAATACTTTCCTTTTTAAACTTTCTGGATTGTTTCCCAATTTGACTGCAATAAAATATGCAGAAAACTTTGGGAAAATATTACAAAGCATAAAAATGGAAGTGAATAATCTTTGCTTACTTTGTGACTCTTTTTCTTTCAAATGCTGTTGTAGCTCCAAGTGAGTAACTTATCTTTCTTCAATTACCGTTAACTGATTATATGTCCATTTTCCCCCTAAACTGCACTTCATCCACTATTGATCTCTTGCTTAAGTCTTTACAAGTTTTTATTTCTATATTGTTGTGTTTATTCAATTGATTTTTCTTCTCATTTATTGTAGTTTCAGGTATAATTAAATTGGTATAAATATGTCTATATTGGAAGTGTACAATGTCCCCAGACTTGTTCTTAGGCATATGTTGCTGTAAACTCAGTTCTTCATGAATTCTATGTAATAAAATTGTGAATGATATTCAATATGATTTTTGTATGGATTCTGTGTATAAGAAGCTTTTACCCTATTGTAGCTGAAAAGCCAACATTTTATGATAAGTAACGTAATCTTTACATACAACCTTCTCAGTTTACCTCTTACTACTTGGTCCTCAGAAAATGAGACTATAAAACATACTCATTGATTATTTTGTCATAAGTATAAGGCCTCACTCAACCTTGACTCTACATCCATTTCTCTAATTTCTGCCCTGAATTAACACTACCTATAGAATAACAAGGATGTCAGAATTTACTAATGTACATGAAAACATTGATCATTGACCTCATTCACAGAAAAGTGAAATGTCTCCAATGAGGATGAAGTCTAGAAAGGCCATTATGCACACAAGAAAGATAAAGCTCTTCTCTCCTGTAAGAGCTACCTTTAAGTTTATGGAAATTCAGGCTATTAAAATCACTAGGAAATGTTAAAAAGTTAAAATTTTAAAATTTATAAATCAACATATGAAAATCTGGGGCTTATTTTCCTATATCTATATCCTTCTTATAACTCTTAATTTCACCATAAATACAAACAGAAAAAAAAAATAATGATCTGACTTATGCAAATTGTATTCCACATTAAGTTTGATTAAAATGTGTAAAAGTATTAACAGATGCTAAAGTATTATTTACTCAACAGTATGTTTTACTGTTACATAGAACATTTAGTCAAGTGGAACACTTTTATGTCTGTCATTTAACAACAGGATGCAATACATGAGTGTTAACATATAAACAAATATTCAGTTATAAAGACATTTTGCATACATAAGGTAAATATAGGTAAAAAAATGCACTGTAAACCTGGCATGATGGTCCATGCTTGTAATCCAAGCAAATTGGGAAGCTGAGTAGTTTCAGAAGTTTAAATTCAGCCTCAGCAACTTAGTGTGGTTTCAAGCAACTTAGCAAGACAGTCTCAAAATTTGAAAAAGTGGAGAGAGGGCTTAAGAATATGGCTCAGTGTATAAAAATACCTTAACATAAACTGAAATACAAAAAAAAAACCTTAAAGTTTAAAATATTACACTTCAATGTTAAACATCAAAAATAGATTTCATATAATTCTTTTCTCAGTATTCAAAAGTGAAAATAGTAATTTTTGATTTAGAAAAACAATTATATTATTTCAAAAATGAGGTTTCTTCACTATGCATGTATGATATTTATGACTGATATTTCTATAAAATAACTTGATAACGCTTAATAAATTTAAGCAAAAGTTAAAGACAACTACTTGCTTTTTAAACTTAAATGAGTTCTGTATTTTACTGATCCTCATATACATCAAATTGTAATATATATAGATAATAACTTTACTATACTCTCACATTTATTATAAATGTTTCATTATTATATAAGGCATATATTTTGGACAAAATCCATTCAATTTTCACTACTAGTATAAGTTTTCAGATGTTCAATGAATTTAAAATTTAAATACATTTTGGATATATTATTTAATAGAGTTTCTGATCACAATGAATTCTCCAAAAATAAGCAGTGTTTAAGAAACATGTAGCTACAATTTTTTTTTTCCATTTGTATTTTCTCTAACCAGTATTTATCCACAGGTTCTTAGTATTGGTGAATAAATTTTGGAGACATTGTCACATTGTCAATTTTCACATTTCAAAACTTTCTCAATACTATGCTATTGTGGTGAGGATTAAATGTTGTCCCTTTCTTAGAATAATGGTACAATGGTCTCATTTGTAGAGCTTCTCTCCAGTGTGTTTTCTCTGATGTCTAGTAATATATGATATATAATTTAAAATGTTTCTACATTCTCTACATTTATATGTCTTCTTTCCAGAATAAGTAGCCTAGTGGTGAAAATAATTAATTAATTATTAAAAGCTTTCTACATTGTTTCAATTTGTACAGATTCTTTTCTGTATAAATTTTGTTGTTAATAAGGTTTAGTCTTTCTTTTTTAATGTTTATTTTTTAGTTGTAGTTGGACACAATACTTTTATTTCACTTATTTATTTTTATGTGGTGCTGAGGATCAAACCCAGGGTCTCACATACACGAGGCTAGCACTCTATCACTGAACCACAATCCCAGCCCCAAGGTTTAGTCTTTCTTTAAAAGTATTATAACTTTATTTACATTTCACATTCACCAGAATGTCTTCTCCTGTGGTGAATAACATTTTATTTTTTATTAAAAGCTTTTCCACATTATTCACATTTGTAGGGCTATTTCTCCAGTGTGAGTTCTATTGTGGCAAATAAGGCCTGTTTTATTGCTAAAAGCTTTGGCACATTCCTTATGTTTGTAAGGATTCTCTCCAGTGTAAATTCTTCTGTTGCAAATAAGGTGTAATATTTGAGTAAAAACTTTGTTACATACTTTGCATTTGTGAGACTTCTCTCCAGTGTGACTTCTGTGGGGGAAATAAGGTGTGATTTTTGACTGAATGCTTTCTGCATTCTTTACATTTGTAAGGCTTCTCTATAGTGTGAGTTTTCTGTGACAAATAAAGCCTGTTTTTGTGTAAAAGCTTTGCCACATTCTTTACATTTGTAGGGCTTCTCTCCAGTGTGAGGTCTCCTGTGGCAAATAAGGTTTGATTTTAGACCAAAATCTTTGCCACATTATTTGCTTTTGTAGGGCTTCTCTTCAGTGTGAGTTCTGCTGTGGTAAATAAGGTCTGATTTTCGACCAAAAGCTTTGCCACAATCTTTACATTTGTAGGGCTTCTCTCCAGTGTGAGTTCTGCTGTGGTAAATAAGGTTTGATTTGACACCAAAAGCTTTGCCACAATCTTTACGTTTGTAGGGCTTCTCTCCAGTGTGAGTTCTGCTGTGGTAAATAAGGTCTGATTTTCGACCAAAAGCTTTGCCACAATCTTTACATTTGTAGGGCTTCTCTCCAGTGTGAGTTCTCCTGTGGCGAATGAGGTTTGATTTTTGACCAAAAGCTTTTCCACATTTTTTATATTTGTACGGCTTTTCTCCACTGTGTTTTCCTCTGTGGTAAATAAGACCCTTTTTTACTAAAAGCTTTGCAACATTCTTTATATTTGTAGGTCTTCTCTCCAGTGTAAATTCTCTGGTGGTGAACAAGGCCTGATTTTTTATATGATTTCTGGTGTTCACTCTCACTTGTAGTTTTTCATATTTTCTTTTGTGGTAAATAGTCAAGATCACAACTTCTATATTTTGCACTTATCACTTCATGAAATATATGTTTTAGGTCCTTTTCTGGTGAATATTCTTGGGTATGATTAGGACATACCCAAGAATATTCAAACAAAAAAATACCTATTAGACTGGGATAAATATATTTTGCATACATAACATGAAATTAAGGTAAAATAAGTACATCAGGAGTGTAGCAGATTAGTAAGTCCAAAGTCACCATAAATCCAAAAAACATATTAGTTGAATAAAAATGTACAGACAAAATTACTTTGAGAATATTACCAAAATTCTTGTAGAGACCACAGTATCCCAGAGGAGTACATCATTAAGAAGAGTAATATAATAAAGTATAGAAAAGTATCATTAACAGCCTTTTGTCCTTCATAAAATAGTATTGTGTATTTAGGAAATATCTGCCAGCTACCTGCACTGTCAGTAGAATAAGAGAAATGTAAAACATATACAAACATTTCTGGCTTTTTCAAAGAGTGTCCAAAAAATGTTTTTTGTCTAACAATACATAGAGACATGAAAATAACTAGTAGATTTTGCGTGATAACACCATAAATATTCACCAAGTGTAAAGAGGCAATGGACTCTTAAAAAAGAAATATGAACAAAAAATTTACTAAGTAATATACACATATATGTCTATAAAATTTATCATAAAAACATTTTTTAAAAGACTATAAAAACCATGCATAGCCTATGGCCATAATACTTGGATGAATTCAACACATGACAGTCAAATATAATAAATTGATTTTTATATTTTTACATTCATGTGATATGAGAATCTCCTTTATTTTCAAATACAACTTTGTTTATTTATAAATATATCATGGTATTTTATACTATATATTCAAGGTAAAAGGGCTAATTAGAATGAATTAATACAATCATTATTTCATATAATTATCAATTTTTAACTTAGATGGTATTCTATTCCTTCTACTAGTATTTATGAAGAACATAATACACTCACTATGTGGTAAAATAAAACTCTTGACCCAACTATAAAATAAAAATATGGAGACTTTGACTATAATATCAACCCTACACAAAACACAGTGCCTGGTGAGCAAAATTTTGCTCACTAAATTTCTGACTTCCACATGTAAATCAAATGCTCCTACAACTTAATATCTGCCTGCCACATTTCACTTAATTCAAAGTCCTGCATATATTTCTAATAAAACTTTAAGAGACAAAATATTTTGTAACTAAATAATAATAGTATATAAGTACATATTTTTACACATTTGACTTTGATGGGCACACACATTGAGTCCCTAGCTTTAATACTGAGAAAAATGTTTGCACTAAGCACAAAAGCAGAAGTATCTCTTCAATTTTCTGATTTAATTGTTCATGGATACATATTTAGTACTGGCAGTTCTGAATCTTTAGGTCATCCAATTTTAATGTTTCATGTATAATGCTTGAGATTACCTCAAAAATTCTATATAAACAACTACAACACAAGTCTTTTTAAAATTGTTTGAGCAATGTTATTTGTAAATTTCTGTGACTTCTCTCAAATGAAGTACTTTTTAATGGCCTCCCAATTAGCAAATATTACAAGAATGCAGCACTGTTCTTGCCTATTTTTATTTATTTAAAGTTTTTATACTTTTTTCCTGAAAATGGACTATATAATCTACTGATGGCTCCTTTAATGAACCAATAAAAAGTAGTACAGAAAATGTAAACAAAGATAAGCATGGCTAAATCCAAGTGACAAAAAAAGGAAAAAAAAAAACATTAAGAATTTAACATAAGAATACGGAGAGTTATGAATTACTCAAAGAACACTAAATAACTATTTTTAAAAAAGTTTAGAGAGTGAAATTGAAAAATATTAACATGAATGAGCACAATGTTTATGTGAATAATTCTTTTTTTAAGAGAGAGTGAGAGGAGAGAAAGAGAGAGAGAGAGAGGGAATTTTTAATATTTATTTCTTAGTTCTCGACGGACACAACATCTTTGTTGGTATGTGGTGCTGAGGATCAAACCTGGGCCGCACGCATGCCAGGTGAGCGCGCTACCACCTGAGCCACATTCCCAGCCCCCTATGTGAATAATTCTTTAAGAAAAAATGAGAGGGGCATTCCTAGTGTGCAAATCTGAAATTCTACCAATATGGGAGAGGCTTATCAAGCAGTACCAAGTTGAAGACAAGTCTAAGCAACTTGTAAAATATTGTAAAAATTAAAAATCTATAGGATATATAAAGAGAAGTGGGATACACACACACACACACACACACACACAGTGTTTTGTGTAGGGTTGATATTATAGTCAAAGACTCCATATATATTTTCACATTTCATATATATATATATATATATAGTGTGAAAAGAATCCAAGCATACCACAATAAAAAACAATGATCCAGAAATTAAATCACTAATCAAAATTTTAAAAAATTAAAAAAATATAAAAAATTACAAAGTAGAAATATAATGATTTATTCACTTCAAAATATTTATGATTACCAATGCATTATTGCAAAACACAAAACGAAAGAAAAATATTTACTAACAGAATTGAATCTATAAAAGGAAAATGTCAAGTCAGTTCCAGCAGAGAGCATGGAAAGAAACCAAGCATGATCTGCTTCTAGAGGCCCTATTTGTTTAAAGATGGATAATGCTCCTGCCTTTACATCTTATCCTTTTGCACAATTTTCAATCAATAAGATATAGTCTTAAATCATAAAATTTCTCATAATTCTTTTGGACGAGCTTTTGTTGAGTGAGCAAATTGTATCCTAATACGTTCCTTTTAAAACAGAAACAAAAAAAGATCTAGCCTCTCTTATGTTAATATGCATTATATATTGTTTTATTTACAGTTACTGTGCTCAATATACAACATAAAGTTAATACTCATAATTGGTCTTCTGCATTGAATAGACATTTTATTATCAAACAGCCATTACCAAAAAAATAATGTAATATATGAGGTTCCACCTGACCAGCATGACAAGATCCTATGCTTTTGCTCACATGGGGAAAAGCGTAGACTGCTACACTTATGCCAACATATCCTGTTTGGACTCTAGCTTCATGCATGAAAAATAGCAATTATAAATGTACATCAAGGACTTCACAAGCTGATTTCTAAGTTTCATTTAACCCTGGAAGATAAGAGTTCATCCAAACAAGAGAATAATCATTCTCCTCAAAAGAGGAGAATCATTAAAATACGACCCCAAGATACATGAATTCTAGTTACTGGGGGGGGGGGGATATAAAACCATTAACAGCCTCAGCTAAACAGTTGTTGGCTAAAATGGGGTTAGAATGTACTCTAGATAACTTTGTTACTGCTTTGATTGCTAAACTCACACAAAACTCTGTAAATGCTTTGGTCTTAATAACAATTTTGCTCTGTTTCTGTACACCAGCTCTGGGAAATTCAGTACTGTCAGATCCTGGAATTCTAGAACCCATTACAATATCTTGACTCATTTGCATAAAATTGTTATATACCTGCAAAAAAGTCTCATGGTATTCATTGTTGTCTTAGCATATTAATGTATCCTTACCATCCACATAGTATTTAATAGGTCACCATCCTGTGCAATTTATTCATAAAAGGTCTATTCCTCTTGATAAAAACTGTGATGATTCAGTGAAGCTTCTCTCTAAGGCAAAATTTAATGCTTTGACATTCTCCTTAGTGGGTTTACCTGGACTAGCTTTACAAGCTTATAAAACTTCTACGAAACTTGCCTAAGCTATCATAAACAGTATTAGTCATGCATCCATGAACGTAAATATGTTTAATGAAGAACAAAATCTCCATTGTCAAGCCATACTTGCTGCAATTGATTGTCTGTTATTATTACATCATAAAGGATATCAGAAGTTTAATAACATGTGTTCCTTCAATTTAAGTTATAATAATAATTTTATTTCAAAAGACTTAGATTGCCTTAAAGATATCATTAATAAGGTTGAACAAGATGATGGATTTTGGACTTGTTGGATTGGTTAACTTCATATTTACTCAATTTCATCTGCGTAAAAAATATTCATAGGTGGATCTTTACTGATGTTGGAACTTGCTGTTGTCTATGCCTGCCCGATTTTCTGCCCACACAAGCATTACGGAGATAAGTAATATTATTTATTCAAAAGGCCTTTAAAAAGAGGGGAGGTATTAGGTATTCTGACCTTGGAATTGACAGGAAAGTGTGCGAGTGATTGTAACTGGCACCCCGAGTCCCAAAATTGTAATGCCTGGGGTTTCTTCCTGAAGCTATTAAGACAACTCTACAGGTGCACTATCTAGTTTCTGTGATAATGTCCTTAGGGAAAAGGGGCTCTCTATTTGTATTAACTGTACCTAATCTTGGTTAGCTAGCACTTGGGGTTAAAGAAACACTAGGTTAGATTGTAGTCATGGTATCAGAAGGTATGTAATTTTGGAGTATTATATGTGCAGCTGTTAAGAGGGGTGGCCAATTATTTTTTTTCTTTTTTCCTTTTCACTGTGTGTGTCTCTCTGTCTTCTGTTTGCTTCTTTAAAGGTTTCCTCACAAGAAGATTTGAAACAGATCATGCTGGCCCTCACAACAAAAGGTAAGTTTTGATGGTTAATCTGGACATCACTAAAGAAGAAAACAGAGAAAAACAAGGAATTTGAAAATGTGATAAATATAGGGCAATATGTGTTCAATAATTATAATCAAAATAAATAAACCTAAGCTTCTGAAAATTTCTTCTCCTGGATAACTACTCTTTCAACATTTTTCAGTTTGGTTTTCTCCTTGACATTTTAATGACTCAACTCTGTCCCCTGCTATTTGTAGTCTATGTGTAGTCTACAATAGTTTACATCACTAAATTATAATAGGTACTACTTATCTAAAGTGAAGGATGTGTACCACACAAAGCAAGAGACAGATTAAAGAGTAAAATATATATATATATATATATATATATATATATATATATATATATAGAGAGAGAGAGAGAGAGAGAGAGAGAGAGAGAGAGAGAAAGAGAAATATCTGTACTAAAAATGCCCTTTTTCTTTGAAACAAAAATCTGAAACTCATTCTTATAGAGAAGTTCCCAGAAGATACTCTGCACCAAAAGTAAATTAAATAATAATTAGTACTTAATAATTTAAAGGGAAATTAAACTTACCCAGAAAGGCAAAGTTTCTATAATTCTCTAGCATCGCATCTCTATATAAATTTTTCTGAGCAGGCTGAAGGCATTCCCACTCCTCTTCAGTAAAATCAATGGCTATATCCATAAATGTTAACAGTTCCTAAAATAAGAATAGGTAAATGAATAACACATTGACCACATGAACATTTACACAGTCTGTAATGTAATTAAAGTTGAAATGAGAGTTAGTAAACTATCATGTAGGTAGTGTTTTGGAACACAGTGATACTATTATCTACTTCTGCAGAAAAAAGTGATTGAAGTTCAAAAAAGTATACATACTCCACATTTATGAAACACAATATAAAACTCAGGCATTATCACAAAAAATATATTTTGTAATTTTGTATATCTTGATCTAAATTATACATATCTTTCAGATGAGAAAATCATGGTAATTAAGAAAGGGAATCCTCAAATTTTAATTGTACAACCACTAATCAGAGATTTACTAATGTGTAGAATCTTATTTGTTATTTCTCTGATAGAGCTGGCTATTCTGAATGTGTAGTGAGATCTCTAGTAATTCCAACATCAATGGTATAAGAGGAATTTTGAAATGTAACAAGGTAGACAGACCACTTAAAGGAAATATTTAACAGTTTATTTAAGTTCAAACATTTTATGGTTTTTATGTATGTTATTAATATAAAAAATAGCAACAACAATCCTGTTTGAATTTTCCTTTTTATAATTTTAACATTATATATATATATATATACATATATATATATACAAACTTTGATTGATGTTTATATTGTATGATATTTATAATAGAATATACATATAGCTCTTCAAACAAATATAATTTGTTTTTTATTTTATTTTATTTGTTCTTTCTAGTTCTACCTGACAGTAAAATTGATTTTTATGGTATTATGCAAGCATGGGATATATTTTATCCTAATTAAAATCCTGTTCTTTTGGTGGCTACGATGGTAGGATTCACTTACAAATATTTATCTTTTATATTTCTATCCTTGTCCCTTTTCTTTCTTTCTTTATTCATTTATTTATTTATGTTTACCATTGTGCAATCTACTGATCCTCTTTTCTGACCCTTCCCCACTTTATGAGCTTTAGATTTTACATATCAGCAATAACTTTCAACTTTTGGTTTTAAAGAAATTGATTGTTTTACTTAGCATAAAATCTCCAGATTCATCCATTTCCTGGCAAATGTCATAAAGTCATTCTTCTTTATGTTCGATTTATAGTTTATTGTGTACATAAGCAACAGTTTTTTATCCTGCCATCATTGAATGGACCCATTCATCATTGAATGGTTGGTTTCACAGCTTAGCTATTGTGAATTGTGCTGCTATAAATATTAATGTGGCTGTGTCAATGTAGTATGCTGATTTTATGTCGTTTGGGCATATACACTGCAGTCAAAAACTGGGTAAAATTGTGGTTCCAATTCTTTAACAATATTTATACAGGTTATTATGTTTCACTTAGACCTCCATATAGCTGGAAAAATTGGAATTCATCTATACCTGAGGTGAAAATAAAACATACAAAAAATTAGTAAGCCATAAAATGACTAGAATTTATTATCAAATTATCCATCCCAATAAAAAGTAATATTTAAAAACTAAAAGTAAAGAAAGTCTTAAGCAAAAGAGCAAAATTAGAAGCTATTAAGAATAAACATAACACAGAGTTACCAGTATCAATGTTGGTGCTTTTAAAAAGCAAATGAGCCCATTCTAGCGATCGACAACTCTAGTTCCAGTGACTGAGGAGGATTAGAAAAAAGGATCATAAATTCTAAAACTATATTATATATAATATTGTCTTATATATATATTGTATTGAGCAACTTAGTGAGGCATTTAGCAACATAGCAATACACTGCCTCTAAATAAAATACAAAAAAAAGGACTGAGGATGTGGCTTTATTGTTAAGCACCCCTAGGTTCAATCTTCAGTACAAATAAAAAAGGAGATACAATTGAAAAAGCACTAGCAAATTTGAAAATTCAACAAATAAAAATTATATCAATTATACAGTATGTAATAGCAAATATAGGCATATATAATGATTTCTCACTTTATGGAAATACACTCTGGAAAATTTATCCTAAAAATTTTCTGTAATTTTCTAATTCTCTGAGTGCAATGACAGAATCTAGACGGTATAGTCTAGTACATGGCTACAATATTTGCTAGATCCATGGTTGTACATAAGTCTACTGTAGACCAAAATACCATGATGCCACATGATTGATGTTATGAAGTAAAATCAATCAGGGTAAAACTCATAATAAAATAAATGGTGGAACTACAGAAAACACCAACAACAAAACTTAAAACATGCTAGGATATTGGGAAAAGAGTGTGATAATAAAATGCTATTTTATCCCTTCACTCATAAAACATAACAACATATTTTGACACATTAAATGCTGAATATAAATTATTAATAAATAATACTGAAATATATAAGAAAGTACAAAGATCAAAAGTTTACATACAAAAGATAGGGTTCATATGGTGGTGCACACCTAAAATATCCACTATTCTGGAGTCTAAGGCATGAAGTTCAAAATTTAAGGCCAACTAAAGAAATTGAGCAAACCCCATCTGGAAATAAAATTTAAAACAGAGCTGAGAATATGCTCAGCATTAAGACACTTTGGTTGAATTGCTAATATCACAAAAGAAAAAAAATAGTTTTTTTGGTTTTGTTTTCAAAATTATACAATATAGTAGACTTAAACTTATGAATTACAAAATATTAATACAAAAAATCTATTCATCAAATTATTGCATTAAACGCTGAAAAACTGACAAGGTAAAAAAAAACCCTACTTTCCTCACATATAATCAAATGCTTATAAGAAGAATAAATACAACATATTACAAAAGAAAAACAAAAAAAAATTTGAAGAGTCACTTTAAAAATGATATATCTAAGTGTTCAATAATCATAAAACTCAAAATCTTTAGAAATTAGGTAACATTGAAAAAATCACATCATATAGATGAATTAAATAGTATTGATGAATATGTGAAATAAATGCATTCACAAAAAAAGGAAAATAATAATTTAAGCTTTTATTATCCATTTGTAGAAACTGTTTTGTAATCATATGTATATGATACACCCACACAGGAAACAGAGACTAAAATTACAGCAACTGTACATGAGAATACAGCCACATTCTTCCAGAGTTGAAACCAAGGGGCATGGCTAAAGAGGAAGAAATAATTATTAAATTTTGTAAAATGTAAATTCTAGGAGCTAGAATTTTTGTTAATGTATCATATCCAGTTTGACAAATACTATAAAATACCATGTATGTTTTATGCTGATGTCAGATGAATTTTGCATTTCATATGCAAGTATGTTTACAAAAAGAATATGCAGTATTTGAAAAAAATAAAAGTACAGAAAAGAACACAAAAGACTCAAATATTCAACATAATTACAAAGAATAAAACTATTATAAAAATGATCATTTTTCCCAAGGTACCCTTTAATAATAACTGGTCATAATTTTATCATTATTTACTTTTTGTTAAAGAAGAAATCAAAGCAAAAACTACTAAAATTTTCCTGGAAAGTTGAAAGTATATAAAATTAGACAAGAACTCTCTCATATATAAGAGCAAATATACTAGTGATTATTACCTGACACTAATGCATGTTATAATATTACAACAGGGTAGTAATTTTAAGATAAAGAAATCACAATACAGAAAACTACATAGGACAATTCATATGTATGTAAATATCTTTTTATTGTTAATTATTGTAAGTATATAAATCAAAACATATCAATAAAATATTTAATGTGAGTTAATGCTACAATACAACCTCAAGGTAGATGTTAGAATAAAAGACATAGATTACAAAAGCGACTGGTGTGCAGAATGTGTGTGACACTGGGATTATACACAAGCATCCACCAAACAGCAGATATAAAGAGAGATAATTTTAAAAAATAAAATAAAAATAAATAAAAGCAGATTATAAGCCTCCCTCCATTTATGGATACACCAAATAAATATATCATCCTGTTTTGAGTCCTTCTAAAAACTGTAAAGAATTAGAGGCACACAAATTGGAAAACTGAAAAAAAAAATATTGACCAAGAGATAAGTAGAATGCACTTGAAGATTTTCCTGATTTGAGCAATATGCAAAATTACTGGAACAAAATGCCCAAATCCAGTGTTAATATAAATAAAGGAAGATTGATTTGGGTTTGAAATATATTATTTTACTCTAATTTGCCTGTAGTTCAAATGCTAATTTATCTGTACACACAGAGGAAGGAATAAGATATACATGAGTATTTACTCCAGGTGGGAAAATAAGTGGTTTTATATGGCCATGCAAAATCCATGGGCTTTATTCCATTAGACCAGAGTGGAAGAGGTGTTAAATCTTAAGGTAACTCCTTAATCCCTTAGAGGGATTTGCCAACATTCTCTAAAAATGCAAATAGCTGTTGCTGACAGTTGAAC
Source organism: Ictidomys tridecemlineatus (assembly GCF_052094955.1). NCBI lineage: Eukaryota > Metazoa > Chordata > Mammalia > Rodentia > Sciuridae > Ictidomys > Ictidomys tridecemlineatus. The sequence continues at coordinate 425,029 of NW_027521609.1, read as the reverse complement.
TTTTATCTAGACAGTACCAAAAAAATTAACAGGGAAATACAGACCACCACTGAAAGCCAAAGTGGCAATTTAGCACTTCCTGAGCTCTCTCACCCAGATCACTTTACTAATAACACCAGACCTAACCAATTCTTTCTGTAAGTAATTTGTCCTGATATTTACTTTTTCCATTCAATGGTCTACATTTGACACATCTTTTCAAAGCATTGAAAGCACTGGTAAATGTGCACATGCAAATCTACCTAGAACAAAAAGGAGAGTTTTCACATTGGTGTGCAAACATTGTAATGAGCTAAAATCTCGAATATTAGTGAAGAAAAATGGCTACAATCACAAATCCCTCTTCATTTCTAAAATAGGTGCACATCATTTTTTTTTTCCAGTGAGCATAAGGCACCCTGGATTCTGAAAAGCTTGCATCAGAATTTTATTGCACCATCCAACTATAAGATCTTCTGCATGAGCACAGCTGTTAGAATGGCTACTCTCAAAAAGTGGAATAGTAAGTAGTACTCCAATTATATGAATATGGAAGAAAGAAACACTGTGCTTGACTATAAAATTAGTGAAGACATTTAAAAAAATGGAAGCTGAGAGTTCTCTCAGTTATTTATTTGAGAAACTAAGCTCTCTACATTCATACTGCTCTTGAACAAGAAAAGCCCCAAGTACTTGTCTGGACTTATGAGAGGCATTAGATGTGCCAGTTGTGGGATCCTCATATTACATAGTTCTGAAACACAGTTCCAGGAAAATACAAGAGTGGGGTGTGCAGTGAAATTCTGAGTCTGGTTGAAACTGGCTGCACTAACTATGGTGGGAACTGGCAATGGTGGGCTAGAATCCCTGGTGTAATCTTTGTTTTCTGCAGTCCTGTGTCTTCTTCTGAGAAAGGTCAGCCATGAATTTCCACTGGCCAGTCAACTGGACCATATATTAACAGTAGACACTGAAAGTCCTATAGTATCCTATAGAATATTTTCAGCCCCTACCTTAAATTCTATGTGAGAACATTTGTGGCAATATTTCTGAATCTTCTCAGATTGTGTTGTGGATTCTGGAGTGAGGAGATCATCATAATCACAACTCCATGTGTTTTTTCCGCCAGGAGGGGGATGAGATACTCTATAGGTATCTCAGTTTTTCCTTTCCTCCTGAATTCATTCTCCTTCTTTTTGTAGATTGTGGTATTGTGGATTGAGCCAGAGGTACTGTTCCACTTAGCTACTTACCTGGCACTTTATTATTTTTTTATCTTCAGAGAGTTGCTGAAATTTATATATAAAATTTTAGCTTCCTGTTCAATGACAACTTCCCCCTTTCCCAGTATTATCAGTTACATTTTTGCAGTATTATCAGTTACTTTACCCATATTATATTTCAAATAAACATGATATTTTCAATTGCTATACCAAAAACTGAATGAGACTTTAAAGTAGTTTTTTCTCTCTGGGTGCGATGATACATGCATATTAATTCCAGAGACTCAAGTGGCTATGTCAGTAAGATTGCAATTTCAAGGTAAACATCAGGAACTTAGGTAGACTAATTAGACAATTAGAAAAACCTGTCTCAAAATTTTAAAACATGGCTGGGTGTGTAACCCAGAATTAACATGCTGCTGTTTCAAATCCCCAATACTATAGAAAAAATCAAAAGCAAAATTTTTGTTGTTGTTGTTTATGAGCATTTTACATGATTGAAAAATAAAGAAGAATCACATGACCTTGGAAAAATCATGTGTTTCTATACTTCCTTTGTGTTTCCAAAGGCAGACAACCTGTCAGAGTGTCTTTATGCTCAGATTTCCTTTTGTGGAATGTATATGAGCGCATTCTCATTTACTCTATTTTTAGGAACCATGTGTCCTCTCTATAAATCAGAAAGTACCTATACAGGAGAAAAAAATCAGGTTCACTGAACATAAGTGAGGAAGCCTAGAAGTGGATACCCACTCGGGCAGACTTCACACCAGATGGTCAAAACTTGCTTCTCTTTACTGAATATGTGTAGATTGGACAATGCTTATATGAGGGGTCCTGATTGGACACAACTTGTGTCTTCATATGCTCAATCTGAACCTCAGTGAGATTTTTGAGAGTCAGGAGATAACCTCAAATCCAAAAATAAATGATGTCACAATTGTAGGGTCTTGTCTGTACATTTATTTATTTTCTTTTGAGGATCTAGGAATTGAAATCCAGATCCTCAGGCTGCAGCGAAATTAAGGCAAGGTATCCTTGGAGAAGTAAAATCCAGCCAACCCAGAAAAACATTTGCATTTAAACTTGTATATGAGGCATTTTGAATTTGTAGATTATATATGTTAATATATTATTTATGGATGGAAATAATACAGTGACAATCCTGTAAAATTTCAATTAACTTCTCTTGTATGGAAACAGATTGAACATTAAAATTATATGAGGTGGAAAGATAATTATTTTTTTTAGAATTTATATAAAAATAGTAAAATTAAATTTTATAGTATAACCCTTAATTTCCACTATGTGAAAATTACCATTATGTATTTAAAATATTACTAATAAAGTATATGTTTTTTTGGAACAGAACCCTCAAAACTATGTCAAGACTCCAGAAAATCTAAGTTCACAGAACCATACTTGAGAGTTATGCTTGTCCTGAGTTCAGGAAGATGAAGGACATGATCACTTCTTTTTATGCTACAGGTGAAAGATACATTTACTTTTTTAAGAATATTTCTCCTGACATATAAAAAACTAGAGGGAAACTGCCCTGAGCCAGGGCAAGAAGATTTAACCAGAAAGTAAGTGTATGGTGTGTGTGTGTGTGTGTGTGTGTGTGTGTGTGTGTGTGTGTGTGTAATATATATATATGTTTTTCTCCAGATCCAAAGATTTGAGTCTATTATTTAAATTGATTAATGGTATATTCCTTATTTTACCACATGGCCTTAGACCCAATGGCCTGTCTATAACATTTTCTTTTGCTTCCTTGGATGAAAGCCCCTTAAGAAAGTGGACTTGAAATGAAGATGAATTGTGTTGATATCATGATCTCATACACCTGTAATCCCTACCTATCTGTAAATCTGGCTTCATTACCATGGATATGGCTAAGTAGTACAGTATCCCTGAGTTCACCTAACTTTAGCAAAATAAAAATAATGAAGAAAGTAAAAATAAAAGAATGTCAAAATGAAAATTAGCTAGCTCAAAAGGAAATTAGGTACCACAATGACAAAATGACAGCTCCTCTCCTGCAGGTAAATGGACCTTGGAGATTTGATTTTGATTAATTATTCCACTTGTTAATCTCCAGCCACTGGTAAGACACTGGGCTGCAGGAACACACCTGCCACGTAGTATTTTATGCAGATTCTGAGAATGCCCTTTGAGCTTAAGGAAGGCAGCAAAGAGTCTCTGCCACTGACATGTCCCCCACCTAGTTGGCAACTTAGTACATAGTGGCCCAGTGGAGGACTTAAGCCTGCAGACTCCAGAGACTGCCCAGAGTCCGAATCTGCTAGCTCCTGTTTTCAACACAGCCAGTCTTGTTGTTCCAATAGTCTTCCTCCCCCAGCCTCCTTGATAGGCCAATGCACACTCACCATTGCCTGGTTCTCAGGAGTAGGGCTACTTGGGATCCTCAGTTCCTGCACAGAAGAACAACCTGTGACTCTGAAGTGTGAGACTACAGATGGCAAAAATGGAGGACTCGGGAGATAAGAAGTGAAAGCCCACCCTTCTACTTCCTGATGACACACATGATTGGACGGTTCCCACAAAATACTCTTGATTAGAAGGGGCTTCAGATCATGAACATTGAATCTGAGAGAAGTGAGCCCTTTTTTTGAGTGACAGGGAATATTATCCAATCCAGACATGAATAAGAGCTAGAATCTCAGGTCGTTGAGTGCTGTTTTTTGTTGTTGTTGTTGTTGTTGTTGTTGTTTGTTTGTTTGTTTGTTTTTAATCTGAGAAATTTAGCCCAGAGTCTCAGGCTGCTGTTATTTTAAGGCAAGGTTGTTTTCCCATAAGTGGGAACTAACCCAACCAGCAGAACATTTTCATTTAAACTTACATATAAAATCATTTCAGTTTATGGATTATATATGCTTGTATATTATTCAGGAATTAATATAAAATAATGACAATTATTAACAAAACTTATTTATTTATTTATTGATCTCTGTTCTTTTTAGGTGACAGATTAAATTTTGAACTGGGAAGTAAAAATGCCCAAAAAAACAACACATAAGGGGCTGGGATTGTGGCTCACCAGTACAGTGCTCACCTCCCATGTGCAAGATCCTGGGTTCAATCCTCAGTACCACATAAAAATAAATAAGTGAAATAAAGGTATTGTGTCCAGCTACAGCTAAAAAAATACATAAAAAAAACAAAGTATAAGGTGAGAAACCAGCCTCTACCTCAGAGAAAAGACTGTCCAAGGAAGGGGGCATGACTCTTGTCCTTGGAAAGACACACAGAGCACTCCTAGGCTCATACCCACCCTGCTGAGTTGTTTATCTACAAATAACAGAACTGCTGAGCCTGGTGTCCCAGACTCAGTCAGGCTAGGTAGGGATCCATAGCAACCCCCTAGCAACCACCAATCAGCATGAGACAGGGAAAATTCCTGGGATTTCAAATGACCCTTTCAGTAGTTTATGGTGGTTGATAACATTTTGGGAAACCATATAGTTCAGAATATATTCCCCTCATGGCCTAAGCCAATCTGTTCAAATGAATTCCCATGTTGTACTAACCAATCATGCTTACTCAACTTGTTCCCACCAGTGAATGTGCTAATCATGTTTTAGAGTTGTTTATGATTTTCCCAAGGTGTGTGATGATTTGCTAAGAGATGCTATGATGTATGTGGGGTACCAGCCTTCCACAAAGAGTGTACAAAACTGCTGAAAACCCCGGGCTCAAGGCTTCTAAGCCACCAGTTGCTGTGTGTGTGGAGGACTGAGCTAGCTTGCAATAATCACCTCTTTGGTGATTACATCGATCTTGGTCTCTGGTGGTCTTTCAGGGGTCCCACATTTGAGCATAACAGTCTCTCCTGAAACCCATGGGAAAAGAAGACAGCACTCCAATTCTCTAGGACTGTAGTTTTATAGCACAAAACGGTGCAAAAGGGGGGTGTCTTGAGAACTTACACGAATAAGGATTTTCACAAGCATAATACAAAGGCAGGTAGTAGGTTAATGGTCTAAATGGTTCAGCACTTAGGGAGTAAACTTAGATCACAACATCAGAATTTATGATGCACCACTAAAGTTTCAGAGTGAGTTGTCATTTGGTCAGGGAAAACCACACATGGGTGAGTTCAAGGCACTGGAAGGCATTGCAAACAAGGTTACAAATCACAGTAATTTATAATGAAGCAGAAATTAAGTTTTCATGCCTTTGTGATGAGATGGCTTCCAATCTTAAAAGGAAATTAGGCTGGATTTTTCACTTGCTATAACCATAGATTTTAAAGTGTATGTTTTATACTTTAACAAGCATGAGAATTAAATTATTAATATTAATTACTACTAATTTTTTAAAAGACTGAATTAAATAGGAAATTAGGTATTTGTTATTAAATGCATAAAAATTTTGATTAATATATTGACAATATAAATATGGAAAATTTTGACAATGATAAAAAGACATTTAATATAAGAGATTCAATATTATAAGTCCCTCATGTTCAGAGTGTCAGTCCTTCAATGATTTTTTCATTTTTTTGGGTCATTTTGAATTACACTTCTGCAAATGTTTGTTAAGTATACAAATTTAAGATTTTGTATTCTGTAAAGTCAGAAAAATGGCAGATTTGAGATCCTGTCAGGATTTTAAACTTCTAAGCCATGTGGGGCATCTTAGCACTTTTTTTTTCATATTTGCACACAGTCCAATTCTAGAGAGGAATGAGTTGGAGACATAGTCTACTGTCCTGAGAGAAGAGAAATTGCCTTAGGCTATTTCTAAAGCTTTCAACTTTTCTAACTTTTCAGAATTTTTGGTGATTTGAAAAAATTTTTTATTTTAAGAAATGAATTGTTTGAAATTAATTATTTATCTTTCCTGCATTATTTTTCACTTTCACTGATTTTTTTAGAAGAACTAACAGAATAGAATTCCAAAAGTGTTCCATGTAAATTTAAAGGTATGTTTCTAATGATCAATATAGAAAGTAGAAGCAAAACATCATCTAGTTTGGTGGTTCTGCCTCACACTAGAGAGTTACTTATTTATTTCTGCCATTATTCACTAGGTTCCTGAGGTTGCAGAAATCACCAACCAACACAGAGAAAAGTCTTTTTAGTTTGTTTCTCACAACCAATTCAAGCTAAAATACACTAGTATCATTGTAGTTTCAGACCAAAATGTGTTTCTAAATTATAAAATATGTATACATAAATATATAAATAAATATAAAATAAAATATAATATTAGAGATAATCATTTTGTTAATATTTCCCTTTAGAAACAGTTCTGGGAACAAAGTGTCACAAATAAGACATAAATCCTACATTGCTACACAGAGTAATTAAGGCACATACTAAGAGCTTGGTATAAAACATAGAGACATAAATAACTAGAGAACACCATAGAGAATTATACCAGTGCTAAGCAGCAAATTCATAGTCTTTAAGTACATGAAGAGACAAGTTATCATAGCAAATTTTATAACTCAGTTGCTGCTAATATAGAGATAATATTTTCTGCATTTAGTACCTTCTTTGCAGATATATGAATTACATTTAATCCCAACCAGTAAAATGCAGAAATAGTGTAAAATTATTCACCATGAGTAAAACTACTTAAAGAGAGAACCAAAACTTCCATTCCTGCCCAAATGTTTATTCCTGACAAAAAGACTGCTTCTTTTGAACCATTTCTGTGGATGATTTTTTATAATAAATATTTTGGTGATTTTTTTGCATATTACTTAATATAATAGCTTCACATTTTCTCTTTTGTCCTATTTTACTACCTATATTCTGAAAGAAAAATATTCTAACTCCTAAACTACCTTGATATTTGAGCTATCTTTTAATTTTTAAGCTTATATCATTTGTATAATGAATACTGTGCTTTCAGTAAATAATGACTATTTTTATGTACCTGGCTCATTTACAGGAGTTTTGTTGTGTTCTTTGGTTTTATTTACATTGAAGTTTAAAAAAAGGTTAATTTTAAACCAAATCACAAAGAAAAGACCACCAACTCCAATTTTAAATCAAATTAAATCAAGATTGTATTGTGTACACAAAAGCTGGCCAGGACTGTCTCTTACAAGATTCCATGCTAGAGATCATCCTGCTGATCTTCAGGAAAAAGTTTTTAAAGCACAAAAAGTTACAAAGGAAGTAGGTGTATAGGGTACTTACAGCTAACAAGATTTTGACAATCATAATACAAAGGCAGATAGCAGGTTAAGGATCTACATGGCTAACATTTCAGGGGAAAGAATAAATTCAGCTCCAGACATTAGAATTTATAAGTTGCCACTGAGATTTAGAGATTTGTTATTTGGTAAGCAGGAGCCAGGATTTATGAGGCACCAGTAAGGTTTTAGAGAGGGTTGTTATCTGGTAAGGGATAGCCAGGCATAGGTGAATTCAAAACACAGGTAGAAATTTCAAGCAAGTTTAAAACATCAAAATATTGTCAGGCCAAAGAGAAATTTAAGTTTTCTTACAGAAAACAGAAATAAACTTTTTACCTCTGAAAGCACTAAGAGAAGATTTTATTTTTTGTATTTTTTCACATCTAATGGCTTCTGGCATTCCTTTGTTTGTGAGCATAAATGCTTTCCTTTTGTGTTTATGGGGCTTCCAAAACAACAAATATATATAAGCCCTTCTCATAGGGAAGATGTTTTTAGCATAGCAAGTAACTACCCTTTAACCCACAGGGTCTGACAACCATATTATAGGATATGAAAGACCCTCAAATATGCTTGTTCTTCCAACCATTGTTCGCAAAGATTGACAAAAGTCAATTCATTGCACAGAATGAGTGAGGTGGGTCTCTGCTCTGCAGTCAAGAACAGGAGGTAAAAGAAACCCCAAAGTGAGTTTAGACAGGGCTTTACATGACATACTTGACAAAATCCTAAAAACAAAAGAAAACATAAATTCAGAGAGAACCATACCCATATAATTTCGTTTGACAAAATCAAATTCATAAGAGGAACAGAGGACAGAGGCAAATCTAAAGGAATTTAACTATATTTTCTTTTTCTAAATTGCTATTAATGTCTCCCACAATTATAGAGTTCTGGATCTCCTCAGTTCTACTTTCTCATTACCTTCAACCTACAATACATGAGGCACACTGAATTTACCCTGCTCATGTACTTATCACTTATTTTTTTCTATAGAAATGAATATGAATATGAATATATTTTTCATACATTTCCAAGATTCTACCCTGAAAATTTCTGTGATATCATTTCCCTGAAATGCATTTTCATTATTTCATGTCAGTTCATCTAAGTATTCCATATCATGCGTTGGAAAAGATGAGACAACTCTAAGTCCCTTCTTATAATTAAATGTCAACCTCAGTACCTCCACAGAACTTAAGTCTCATTCACCTTTCTCATTCATAGTGCTTTATTTTTTAAGTAGGTAGCAGAAATTTTATTTTTAAGAAGAGTAAGTCATTTTTAGCCATTCAGTGTACTTTAGAGGATCCCAAAAACCTATGGTTGTGGTTCTTAAACAACCTTACCACTGAAAGATCTAGATTACACTCCAGGTTGGACACTGATACTATGCTTCCATGGGAAATGGTTTCTTGGTTGTGAATATTGTCTTTTCCTTTCCCCTATAGTCTTGAAAATGTGTGGATTGTGCAAACTTTTAGAATCACTATTTTCAACACACTTAGCACATTTGATAATAGAAGACATCTAAATTCTGAAAAAAAGAAAAGACTCTTCACCAAGCTCTAAAGAAGTGATAAAATAATCTCTGGAAAAAATAACAGTCATCCATTAGATTATTTTAAAAAAATACTAAGAATAAGTTTAGATAGTAATACATTACTCTACTAGGAAAAGTGATATAAATGCGATTTTAATTTTTAAAGTTGTTTCTGATTACTACAAAGAGAGTATAAAAAGCTGGGTACATGAGCTAGAGTTGTGTCTCAGTGGTAGACTACTTTGCTAGCATGTGCAAAGCACTGAGTTTGATTCTCAGCAATACATATAAAGATTTTTTTATTTTTTAAATAAATGACAGCAGAATGCATCACAATTCTTATTACACATATAGAACAATTTTTCATACCTCTGTTTGTATATAAAGTATGTTCACATCAATTCCTGTCTTCATAAATGTACTTTATTTTTTTAAAGAGAGAGAGAGAGAGAGAGAGAGAGAGAGAGAGAGAGAATTTTAATATTTTTATTTTTTAGTGTTCGGCGGACACAACATCTTTGTTTGTGTGTGGTGCTGAGGATCAAACCCCAGCCGCACGCATGCCAGGCGAGCACACTACCACTTGAGCCACATCCCCGGCCCCATACATGTACTTTAGATAATAATGTCTATCACATTCCACAATCCTTGCTAATCTTTACTCAACACTCCTACACTGGCTACTTCACATAAACTGCCTCAAGGATTTAATGCAGTAATCAAATAGATATTCTTCAGCCTATGCAGTGCTGTTGGAATAGCTATTATAAAAATATAAAATTGTCATGTATGGTGGCAGATGCCTGAAATTCTAGAAGCTATGGAAAATGACACAGGAGAATTGTTAGTTCAAAGACAGCCTCATTAACATAACAAAGCTACAAACAACTTAATGAGAGCCTATCTCAAAATATAACATAAAAAAGAATGTGGATGTATCTCAGTGGTATGCACCCCTGGGTTCAATACTCAGCACCAAACCATACAAAACCAAGCAAATGTCTCATATTAATAGGAATTCCAGGGTACACAAATATGTAAAAATGTTGGTGACATTTTTAAATAAATTTAATAAATATATTTTAAATAAATTTAATAAATATATTTTATAAAAGGGTTAAGGTTCTTTAAAAGCCCGAAATAAAAATGCCACATAATCCACTAGTAATAATTTGGGGTAGCAGTGCAAGGTTGTACATGCCTGTACTCCCAGTGGCTTAGGAGGATGAGAGGTAGATAACTAGAGGTTTATTCTCAAATTAAAGACAAGCCTCAAGAACTTGGCAAGGTCCTAAAAAACTCAGTAAAACTTTCTCTCAAAAATAAATAAATAAATAAAAGTTTTGGAGACTGGGTATGTAGCACACTGGTAAAGTGCCATGGGGTTAATTTCCGTTATTTAAATAAATAAAAAGATATAAATAATAATTCTTGGTTAAAAAATGCCATACAATCCAGTAATAATAACTCTGGGTATATATGTAAAAAATTTGGAATCCTTTTGCTAAATATTGCCACACGTCTATTTTTATTGTACCTTTATTCACAGTATCTAATTAAAGAAAACAAATGAAGTACCTTTTAGATAGAAAGTATATCAGAAAATGCCTTCCAACTGCAAAGCATCTAATTACTCTATCGCTTCAGAAGCTACACACTTAAAATTCAAACTGGTCCCTAGAAGGTAAGACTCAGAGAGTGGTGTTTTCTAAATACTCCAAAAAATTTGGAATCTCTGGGAACCTTGTTTCAGATATTCTAAAACTCAGAACTAGGTCATATGGGGGGTCAGAATGAGAACACAACACACAGTAAACTCTTTAATGGGGAATCTGAACTCAGACACTGTCATAACCAAAAGCAGTGTTGGAGATAAAAAATAGATTCTGTTTCACTGATTTCTGGGTTATGGATTCAAATCAAATATATATTAGAAAAAAGTTAAAGCTACTGGTTAAAATCTACATAAAACAGTATTAAATATACCAGGGGCTGGGTGTGTTGGTGCAAGCCTGTAATCCCAGTTGCTGAAGAGGCTGAGGAAGAAGTATCAAAAGTTCAAAGCCAGCCTTAGCAGAAGCGAGGTGCTAAGAAACTCAGTGAGATCCTGTCTCTAAATAAAGTTAAAAAAAATCCTGGGGATTTGTCTTAGTAGTCAAGTGTTTGTGAGTTCAATCTCCAATATTCCCCATAAAAAAAGTACCAGGGGGCTAGGGCTGGAGCTCAGTGGAGCTCAATTGTCTGGCACATGTGAGGCACTGGAATAAATTCTCAGCTCCACATATAAGTAAATGAAATATAAGGTCTATCAACAACTTTTATATATAGTACTAAGATATTGACATGGACTTTGATCTAATTTGCTATGTACTTTAGCCCTTAAGATTAAAGTTGGCCAGGCATGGTGGTGCATGCTTGTAATATCAGCTGTTTACAAGACTGAGACATTAAGGATCATGAATTCAAAACCAGTCTCATCAATGGTGAGGCACTAAGCAACTCAGTGAAACCCTGTCTCTAAGTAAAATACAAAATAGGGGTAGGGATATGGCTCAATGGTAGAGTGCCCCTGAATTCAATCTGTGGTCTCCCCCCCAAAAAATAAAAGGGGCTGAGTAAATAGCTCAGCTTGTAGAGTGCTTGCTTTCTAAGCATGAGGCCCTGGGGTCAATCCCCAGTACTGAGAGAGAGAGAGAGAGAGAGAGAGAGAGAGAGAGAGAGAGATTTAACTTGCATGTAATTTAAATTCAAGTTAGTCCCACTTTTATTTTTTCCTGCCACACCAGAATAAAAGAATTTCCTGAAATGTTTGGAACGTTTCTGTTGGTTATTTATTAACTTATTTATTATTTACTTATTTTTATGTGATGCTGAGGATCGAACCCAGGACCTTGCACATGCTAGGTGAGTGCTCTGTCACTGAGCCACAACCTCAGCCCCTTCTGTGGGTTATTTTAATGAAATGATCTGACCATAAATAAGTAAATAAACAAATTAATTAATAAATGAATAAATCCTCAATTGATGACCCATTACATTTTTAAAAATCCTTAAATGGGACACATAAACCTCATTTAGGATTCATTCTTTTTTAATGTCACCTAATTTTATTCTGCTTTTTTCTCATGTGAAAATCTCAGATGATAAATTAAAATCTTTTAAAAATGCCCTCCAGTTCTTGAAGAAAAACATTGTAAATGATGCATACATTTGAAATAAAACATGGGAAAATAATGATTAATAATGCTGAAAGTGCAGTTTTGAGATGAACCAAAATTTCTCAGTTTGCCAATTGAATCTGTGTGCTTGTCTCATAAATTTTGAAGAAAAAAATCTATTTAAGCAAGAAGAAATAGAATGACTACCATGTGGTATGAGGAATGATACCAGAAAAAAAATTATTTTTGTGTGCCATCTTAGAAGTTTACTGATGGTTTTGGGCAGAACAAGGAGCATAATGCATTTAGAATAGGCTTTGGAAAAGGCATCCTGACTACCATATGGGTTCACTTTTATTCTTTCTGTGACCCATCTTTTTTTTTTTCAAATTCAATCAGGAATCACCACAGGGACTAAGGACTTTGTAGAAGGTGTTCCCACAAGTGGGCTTCAAGGTCTTTTACATTTCAAATAGGCCTTAATGGTGCTCATTAACATATCTTTCAGTTAGCCACCAGGTGTGTTTGAATGAGGCCCATTATTCCAATTACGTGGTCATTATATCATCAATTCTATTTTATACTCATTCTCTGTGAACAGAGAACCCTAGTTTTGGATATGTGAACAGAGAGCTAGAAAACTAGGGGTTTATTCTGAGACCTATGGAGAGCTGAGCTGAAGTTCTGGATTTCAGACTTTTGTTCTGGATTTGACATACTGCTTCTGCTACATTTAAAAAATCTCAGGACTCATGAAGAGAATGAGTTAAAAGCCAGAATCATCAAATTCAAAAGGACCCTGTCTCTAAATAAAAATATTTCTAAAAAAGGGGGTGGGAATGTCAATCAGTGGATGAACACCTCTGGGTTGAATTTCTGGTACCAAGAAGAAAACAACACACACACACACACACAGAGAGACACACACTGACACACACAAAATAAATAAATAAACAAACAAAACCCTCATGAGTAACAAGCCCTAAAATCAGCAGCCTCTCTCATGCATGAATACAATAAATGGATTTGTAGTTCTCTCCTGGTAATTATCTCAGTCTTCACTATGCAATCTGGAGACATGCTGGACTCATGGCACATGGAAGCCCACAAAGGGCTTTAGAAAGAAGCTGAAAACACCATACAGTTATGTAACAAAATGCCCAGGTTTTCAACTGCTGATCTAAGCCTCACTAGACTAGTCAGAGGGAGGTGAAGGCTAAGCTACCACAGAGAGACCCTCTGGCCACAAGATTCTGGAGAGGACCAGGAGGAGTCCCTAGCCATGACTCCCAGTTTCCACTATTGCTACTCCTGTCAGCCTTAAGCCACCTTCCTACACAGTCTCAATATAACAAGGCACTTACCATTTCCTGGCTCTCAGGGTTCTCAGCATTCTCCCTGTGGTTTGTTTTCAGATTCTGCACAGCACAGACACCTGGGCTCCGGATCCAGGACAGAAGCCTACAAAAAGATTGAAAAAATGGCGGGCTCCATACGCAAAGGGAAAGGAAGATTGTGGAAGCGCGCCCCCTCATCACCGGCTGCGTGAGGATTGGACAGTTCTCACCTAAGTGATTGATTGGTCAAGGCTTCAGGCCCTGCCTCCAACCTGAGCCAAGTGGGCACACAATCAAAGTCTGAATGACAGGCTGCTCCATTGTCACTGTATAAAGACTACACATCTGGGGCTGGGGGTGTGGCTCAAGGGGTATCTTGCTCGCCTGGCATGAGTGCGGCCCAGGTTCAATCCTCACAACCACATACAAGCAAAGGTTCTATGTCTGCAGAAATTCTCTCTCGCTTTTTAAATTTTTTTTAAAGACTCAAGATCAGGGCTGAGGATATAGCTTAGTCAGTAGAGTGCTTGCTTTGCTTGTATAAGGCCATGGATTCAATCCCCTGCACTACAAGCACACACTCCCTCCAAAAAAATAAATTAAGAACTTTGGGGACTAGGGTTATGGATCTGTGGTAGAGTGCTTCCCTACCATGCGTGAGGTACTGGGTTGAACACCCAGCATCACATTAAAAAGCCAACCAACAAAAAAACTACTAATGGTATTGTGTCCATCTACAACAAAAAATATTCAAGAAAAAAAAGACTGTGAAAAAAAAAAGACTACAGAACCCATAAACACTTTTTATAAATAAAAATATAAAATATGGACTATTGATGTTTTGATGGAGGGGATCTCAAAGTGGTTATACACAAGGTAGGAAATGGATATAGTAAGACATAAGACTGGTGATTGCTGAGTATGTAGATTTTGCTATACAAAAGAAGTATTGGTGGATGATATGGGGGTAGGGAGAAAAAGAGCAATGAAAAAAGAGAAGAAAAACTTGAACAGTAGAGGGATTCAGATGCTACAAGTCTACAATGATAGCGTGAATATAGAGGGTAATGTTCTTGGAAGCAGCAATAAAATTTGAGGGGAAAGAAAACAGTAATTTTTTTGCACAGTTCCCAAGTGAGAGAGCCAGGTGAATGGGTTCTGTGTTCAACTCTTCCCACCTAGGAGTGGAATTTATAGTTCATAGGGTATGTCTCAGTAAGTAGTAAAACACTATTTCTATGTACCTTTACACTTTTTCATGGCTACGAGCTGACTTTGACAATTCCAGTCACATTACATCTTTGTACTTGTTATTAATTAATTAATTAATCCATTACATTATTTATTTGTTTTTTTATTCACTTTTTCTTTAGTTGTCATTGTTCTTACATTACTCGTCATTACATAATTGCATAAATATTCTGAATGTTAACTTTTTGTTAAATATTGTTTTATGTGTTTATTCATACATTTACTTTTCATTGAAATGTTTTTTTCTTAGCCAAGCCTGATTTATATTAGATCTCAATTTTTGTTTATGAATACTAGATAAAATCACAATATTTCAAATAAATCAAGAATTTATCATCTTGGCAGAACCCTAATGACCCACTAAAGTTGACCCAGTATGGGTCAACTAAAAGCTGTGTCAAAACTCCCCTTTTTTCTTATACACACCCTAATAAAGAATTTCTCTCTCACTTTTATATGTTGGAGAACAGACTATCTTTCCAAAGCATCAGTTAACAACCTAGATGTGTTTTCCAACTAGCTCACTATTACTTTTAAATTATTTACATACTTGACACTAAGAGTGTCACTGATTATTTTTTTTATTTTTGTAAGATCTCTCTCATATTACAAATTGAAATCAGATATGCTTTTTTGCTAAGAAACACTCTCAGTCTTTAATAAAATATTCTATAAAGAAAAAGGGTTTTGTTGATTTTCTTACAGCTTCACTAAGTTGCTGAGGCTGCTGACTTTAATGTTTTAAAATATAATGTTATAGTAGATAGCATTATATATATAAATAATATAAATAATATATATATATATAATATATATATATATATAAAAAACCTTCTTCTTTTGCTTCTACCTTATTTCTGCCTCCAAATAAATTACCCCTTACCCTCATGCTACTATTGATCCACCACTAGACGTTTACGATCTGAACACTTGGGCTTGTCATTTTTTTCTTCTCTCCTTCACAACACTTTTTTTCTCTTCCCCTATCTATTCCACCAATACTTTTTCATGAATACTCTCTAATACATACTCAGTATACACCAATCTCACATCCTGACTCATCCGGATCCTGCCTTTTCCATGGATCACTTTGAAATCCCCTCCACTCAGATATCAATAGTCCAGAGTAAGGTCAGGTTAGGGTGTTATATATGCAGGTTTTTAGAAGTCATTTACATAACAATAAGCCTATAAAAAGTGGGATGTATTTTAGCTGAGGTTAAAAAGAAAATCTACAGACTGCACTGTTAAACTGAAGTGCCTAAAATTCACTAATCTCAATAATTTGGAAAAAGAAATTCTATAAAAAGGAGAGTAAAGAAAAGAACATAATACATAAAGTGACAAATTTGAAGACACACCAAGTATATATATCCAAAGAGTGTCATATATTGGTGCTTTCAAAAGACAAATTAATTTGAAATCAATATTGTTAATGTGAGATGTAGTAATCATGTATTAATTATATAAATTGGTAGTATATATGTCTATGTACCAAAGGCATCTCATATGAGTATATGTTGCAAGAAATGAATTCTACAGTATTTTTTTAAATTTTGCTGAAACACTATAAATACCTAAATCTTGGTTTTTGTATTACCAAAATTTGCAAAATTGAATAAAATAGGAATTAAAAAAGCACTTTTATTTACAAATAACTGAGAACTGTATTATCCTAGAAAGACAAAAAATAATAATAAATTTGACCATTGAAATTTAGTTCTGAGTTAGAAAAATGTACTAGTATATATTAATGTTTTTGACCCCAAAATGAAACTAGCAGTTGTTAGTATCCAAGGATCATACTAATGTGATATTAATGACTATGTATTATAGTCATATTTCAGAAAAGCATGAAGTGATTTTATTTTTGCCTTTTTTGGTCTTTTATATTACTGTTTAGCTTTGTCAGTATAGCTTTGAATTCATCCATTTATTTATTTCAAATTTATGTTATCACAAGACTTCAAATTGCATGCATTAAGAATGAAGTGTAAAAACATTTGAAATTAAAATTACAAAACCCTGATAAATTATACTGTACAACATTCTTTGTTTATATATCTATCTATTGTTTATATATTTATCTATTGTGTGATTTGTAAGCAATTAAACAACCAGCCTTGAGATAAGACATTTATGTTCATTTTGTTTCTAGAGCAGATAAGATAGCATTTTGTAGGGAATGCAGTAGAATATATGCCATTAATCTCACCTTCTCAGGAGGCTGAGTCAGAAGAATCACAAGTTGAAGGTCAGCCAGGCAACTTAGTGAGACCCTATCTCAATAGCCAGATATTTTACTTTTTATTTTTTGAGACTTATGAAAGATTTGGCCAATGGCATGAACTCTCAGATCTGCATTTGACAAATGCATGACATTAAATTTATAATACACATTGATGAATACAGGTTAGGATTCATGGATAGTATCCTAAAAAAGGTATTTTTGCTTGTTGCTATAAGGTCTACTATGATCATGTCAGAAATTTATCTAAAAGCCCTCATCATTTCCTATCTAGATCACACATGATTTTACTTTTGCATACAGCATAATTTTTTTGTTATAGAATTAGACTTATTTATGAGGTTTCACATGGTTCATTCCTTTATATCTGCAAAGTGTTTTGGTTTTGCTGCGAGATGTATTATTTTGAAGTTTGGGTTCAGAAATGTAGAAGAAAGAAACATTAGACCATGGAGGGATAGAAGACCAAAACAAACACACAAACAAAAAGCTAAAAGTGGAAAGAAAGAAACAATCTCAGAAACCCATCATATAATTCACCATGTAGACAGGGGTGGGCTTGACAGGAATTCACACTTTTTATCCACATAAAAAATCCATTTAATGAAATCTCATTTCCTTCATTTAAATTATAGATTATTTTTATTAAAGCAATTCCTCTAAATTACCTTATACTAAGGAAGTACTCAATAAATATTTGCATAAATCAGATCTTAAAAGTTTTGTTAATGACTGCATTATAAACAATGATTTAATCCAGCTTCTTATTTTATGGATAATCAAATTGGGTTATAATGGGTGAAATTATTTGCTGATTATATCAATGTTAGAGGGATATTTTAAAAATGGTTACCCAAGTGTCTCACCAGTAATTCAAGTATATATCAACAATTCACCATATATGTTATTAAAATGAGTAGGAATAACATATATATATATATATATATATATATGTTTGTGTGTGTGGTGGTGTGTGTGTGTATTTGACACTATGGATGGGACTCAGGGGAACTTTACCACAGAGCTATATCCCCAGTCTTTTTATCTTAATTTTGAGACAGGGTCTCACTAAGTTGCTAAGGATATCTTTAAATTGCTAATGCTGGCCTCAAACTTGAGATCCTCCTGCTTCAGTCTCCTGAGTCACTGGGATTACAGGCATGTGCCACCATGCCTGGCTAAAATGATATTTTAAAAGGAGAAGAAGCATTTATTTGTGTTCATGTTTCTTCGAAATATAACTTCTTAGAGTTGGTGGCAGCAAATTCAGTCAATTGTCTTTTTTAATGATGGTATTATGCTGGTAACACTATTGCAAATGGCTGATTAAATCTTTCAGTTTTATAGGGAAATTTAGTTCCATTTTACACATCTATAGAATTAAGAAGAAACTCTGCTGATTAAAACTAATTACTTTGTGTCTTTGTTTCAAGATGATATGCTATTTTTTCTTATTCTAACTTTGTCAATAGACAATTTGTTTACTGAATATTTTAACTTCAAAAGTCGGCTTTTTCTTTCAACTTTCTTTTAGGTATGTTATAGAATTAATCAGTTCCAAAAGAAAAATTCAGTCCACTGAATGCAATTTACTATAACAAAACAAAAGCATGACACCAGTTTTCATAAGGAAACAGAGATGATTGAAATATAAAGCATAGTTAATTTAAGGTTAAAATATTTTAAATCAAAATCTGTGTGCTTTACCATATTCAGAGCCTAAAAACAAATACTATTAAATCTGACTTTAATTGAGTTTCTACGGCCAAATTCTTACTTTTGATTGATCCTGGACTTCTATTCACTTTACTCTTCCTGTTCCTCTAGATAAATTTCAGTATTCTTTTCATTTTTTCATCACCATCCCTCTTCCTGAGAAACATGTCCCTCTTCATCCGGAAATATGTCTGTCCTGTTTATTATGTGATCTAATAGGTATTAGAAGGCTGACGATATGTGCCATATGATGATCTCATACCATCTTCCAAATAATTCAACAAATTTATGTCTCAGGGAAAATTAAGAGATCATAATTTCCTGTGTTCATTTCCCTTCTTCAATAACCCAACTCTGAGAGATGATAGCTTAAAAAATCTGGAAAGGCATTATGGCAATGAATGTTTTTCCCCCCAGACATACACTTCAAAAACTCTCAGTGAATATTAGGTCCATAATGTGCAATAAATCATAATCCCTATATCATGAAACACTATAATCTTTAGTCCAGGAAACAAAAATGTAATTTTTAAAAAATTAAATGCAATTATTAACAAGTTAATGATCACCCATGTAAATACACCCAATCCCACCATGAGAAAATCACTAACAATTGTTTACCATTCAGTTCTCTACCATTCAGTACCTTTGCTTTAATCACACATGGTAAATTTTGTCCTTAATTTCATGGGACTCATTCCATTACTTTTAAAAGTTATGTAGAAATGATGTGTATGTTAGCAATGTTCTGTTTATTTAAGTATATTTTGAAACTTACAAAATTTACTCTAATGTATTTTGCAGTGAACGAATATATTTCTGCTTATCAAGTTATTCTAAAACTTGGCTTAAAAGAGTCATCTTTCTTCTGATTTCTGTGGACCAATCTTTAGAAATCTCAGTTGGAAAGCCAGGCTGTGACTGTCATGAGCTTGTTGGATGTCATCTGTATTGTGATCATTTGAAATTTTGACTGAGGTTTGAAGGTACACTTTCAATGTGGATTACTCATGTGTTTGATAAATGAATGCTGGAAAATTTATTGCTCCCTGTTAACATTTCAAAATGGAGATATTTGAGTGTTCTTATACACATGATAGAGGATTTGTCCCTTAGCAAGATACATAAAGATGAAGGCTAAGGTTGCAATCTGTTCAATAACTTAACCTTGAAAGTTATGTATAATCTCTTTGACTTTAATCTGTTCTGTTGGTTACACAGAGGGGACCGCCCAAAGAGATGGAGAAGACCCCATGACCATGGGGACCATGTTAGAAGCTGACTCTCTGCATATTTGCACTTGAGTTTCAGTGATTAATTTTTTGTTGTTGTTGACAGTGTTGGTGTGGACAGTATTGCACAAATCTCCTTATATATGCATACAAGAATTTATATTGATTATTTTCCTAAAATGAGGTGGTTAGATCATGGAGTATATAACTATTTAACTTTATAAGATGTTGCTTTTGTATTTTCAAAAACTCCCCAAATTATATAGGTTATTACTAGTCCATATGTTCTACAACACTTTGTGGCATAAGTCTTCTTCCTTTATAATAATACTATGTACATAAATGGTATCTCATATCGTCTCCATCAGTTTTTCTCTGGCAATTAATGACTTGAAATAGCTCTTCAAATTTTTTTTAACTACAAGCATTGCCTTGTGTTTATCACTTAATGTCACTTGTCCATTTTATTAGATTTTGTTATTGATTTATAAGTAGGTTTAAATATCATTAATATTTGTCTATTGTCATTTCCATATCTTTTATAATTTCTTCTCCTATTTTTATTGTGTCTTTTCTGTCTTTAAGATGTCTTGATGAACAGAAGTAAATAAAATAATTCATAAATTTCTTATGATCATGGATCTCTCACTAAGAACAGTGCACCAGTTTCCCAAGAATAATTTATTCCCAAATTTATTTATATAATTTTGTGCTGTTCATGTACTCAGTGAAATCCATTAAGGCCATTTAATGACAAGCATTTTCCTCTCTGGAAAAATCTTGTTTTGAAATGTAGATTCTAGTGTCACAGTTTCTACATTTGGATTCAAAACACCTGGAGGTGCTAATAGCCCAGATGGTCTAATATTATTTTTAAAAATGTTTCACTAATTTTTATTTTGAAATAATTTCAGTCATTGGCAAAATTGTAAAATGAATATAAGAAACTTTTTTATGTCCTTGACTCAGATTCAATTAATATTCTGCCTCATTGGATTTATTTTATTTTAGAAATGCATGTACAAATACACACATACACATATACACTAACTTTTTTCCCCTGAACCATTGAGGGTAAGTTGAAGACATCATGACCTCTAAATGTTTCGATGTGCATATCCCATGAACTGTATCTACATGTTTCTTTTTGATGACATTGAAATTATTAAAAGTATATTAAGCATTCCAAAATATTTAAGATAATTATAAAGTCAAAAAGAAACATATAAACATTAACTGTATCTTAAAATAGGAAAGGGATAATATTCTTATTAGACATATTAAGGAAAGAAATTTTATTATTCTTAAACTGTGATAAATTTTAAATTTTTGGCATTTGTCATTTAGAATCAAAATTATTTTCTCACATGAATTGTGTGGAGAATACTGACAAATTCTTTGGTTTCCAAACATCTGCTTTAAAAATTAAATGTCATTAAACATTATTAGTTCATCATATCTTTAATTATGACATTATTATGTTATAAATTCAGAAATAACATAGGTCATGTTTCTTATTTTACTGCTCCAATTCAAGTCTTAGTGATGAAAGTTTTACTGTGATTCTATACACTCTTTTATGGAGAATTGGTTCTAGATAAATTTCCACATTGCAAATATTACATTCTTCAGCATTTTCTTTATTTAAGCACAGACAAAAAAAAGTGGACTACGAATGCTTTGTCTGGCTCTCCCTGAAGCTGCCAGATGTCACATTTGGGTCCCATTTAGTGAGGGACCCAAAACATTGCACTTTATTTCACTCTCTTTTCTCCAGGGTGAAAATCAAGTGATTGCTGTAAACTCTCCTGTGGTTAATCTACTGGCCACTCCACAGTTAGATATTTAATGTGGTCTTTGAAATTAAACCCAAAACCATAAATATAGGACTCCATCCATAATATTAAAAATTGTGAAATAAGAATTCAGCGTTTACTTTTTCATTTTCACCAACTATTAACCTCTAAATGCTTATATCTTTTTCTATATTAATCTCATAAATTTAACCATGTCACTATTTTTTCTTGATGGACATATTTGGCTCTGGAAAACACATGTAAAAGTCACCTGCCACTTTCTCTGTCCACTCAGTAACATATATCTTTTTTATATATTGAAAATATATTTGATCCCATTTTCCTCAAGGTCACATTAAAGACTGTTTCTACTCATTCATGTTGTTTTATTTTCACATATTTCACTTTTACTAATAATCACAAATTTTAAGGAGGAATGAATCTGACATAACTTTACTGTGTACATATATGAATACAACAATTATATCTCACCATGATTTACAATTATCAGACTGGGATTCTAATTAGAATAAGATATATTCCAAGCTTTAATAAATATATCAAAATGGATTCTACTGTCATACGTAACTAAAAAAAAATAAAAATTTTATAAAAATGACTCACAATCATCTTCTCTTGAATTTTCAAGTACAATTAAACCCAATCCACAAATACTTCTCTATTTAACAGAACTCTATGTACTCATGTTTCTAATCTGCATATTATTATATGGTTAAGTAGTTTGATAATATTTTTGAATCGATTATAACTTGTTTGATGACATTTTGACTGATTCATTATAAACAATATGTTGGCCCAGCCAGAATCATTTATATACTCTCCTTCATGAGATATAGTTTTCTCCTCTCCTACATAAACACACATATACATACTCTGTTCTCTCTCCCTCTTTCACCCCCCACCTCTTCCTATACTCCATATGATCATTCACAGTAAAGGGATGTAGGCAAATATTACATAAATGAATAATTTTGTGTAATAAATAGTAGGATGTTTTTAATACAAATAAAAATTCATAGACTCAGAAGTCTTCAGTTATTTGACACTAGTACTTAGTATCAAGAAGAAGAAGCTGACTTCCTGAATGATTATTTTTCTGGACTCTGCAGTCACTTGCTTGCTCCTCAAAGTGTGCTCTGAGAACAACTCAATCAAAATTTCCATTTTAACTACATCTCCCAGTAATTCTCCCACACTCTAATGTTCAAGAAGCAAGGGTCCTCGCTAAAGTTGCAACAATCTAAACCCTAACACTATTTTATTTTTTCATATTTACTAGTGCACTTGTTTTAGTATGGTATAATTGTTTACATATCTGAATAGTTTTATTATGAATATTATGTTTTCATTCATGTGGTGCTTGAAACAAGGTCACTACAATGATTATATTCTTTGACTGTCAGAAAAAAACTTTAAAAGGCCCTTAGTATAACCAGTACCTACATATAAGGTAATTAAATGAGGATTTAATAAGTAATCAGTTGATTAAAGAAGTAATAAGGGAGCAAAACAGAAAGGATAATAAGAGATTAGGGAACCTTTTGAAAGGATAGTAATACCTGTTTTTTTTTTTGGCTTAGATACATGTCTTTGTGCTAAGGAGGATCATTGGTTCAATTAATGGCATTTCAATCTAGTGATTTCTTGAAGTCTTTGAGCAATGTCATAGCCACAGTGACCCAAACACATGGAGCTGATGAGGCCCTTTAAGACAATATTATTCATTTAGATTCAGATGCCCCTTTAAAGTTTTACTCAAAGACCCCGTGTGTCAAAAAAATGTTACTAATTACTATCATTTGGAAAAAGCACCACACAGTGTAATTGTGGGTCCTTATTACCCTGAATTTACTATCCAAGATATGCAGCCATGAACAATGCTAAACTATAAGTGAAGTGTGATAATTATGTGATGAATTAAAATGCATGCATATACTCATTTATATGATTCTTGATCATATCATTAATTACTAAAGTCTATTGTTAAAAACTTAATTGCATATCATTAAAAATGTTGGCTATTGCATTCTGAGCTGTTAAGCATGTACATTGTGGTAAAATGGTATGTAGCCTTTTCTAGAAGGCATTTTGCTCTTTCAGGCTCCATCTATAGACTTTTCATTTGGCTTTCAATTCTGGAGTTTTGTTTACTTCTCTTTCTCCTCTGTTGTGCCTAAAGACATTGTGAGGTTCTTATTTTTCTCCCTTCATCCCTCTTCCTTGCCCATTTCCCTCCTTCCTTCCCTTGTTTCCATCTTTTTCTTTCTACTGTCCTTCCTTCTTTCTCCCTTTTAAGAACTCCAAGATCTACAAATTTACAGTCCTCTCCCCCAACACTTTATAACTACTGACTACTATTTATTAGCACATGTGTGTGTGTGGGGGGGCAGCATGGATTTTTTTTCTGGTACTTCCATGGTGCACTGTTCAAGTTGTAGCCAGATGAAGATGCAGCTGGAGTGGAGACTTCTTGATATCTTGCTTGGCACCCTTGTTAGATCTTGGAGATGTGGGGAAGCAGAAGCCTACCACCCCTGGAACAGGCAGTACCAGGGTCCTTCCCAGAGCCAGAGGCCATCATTAGCAGGGATTGAGGAGGAATGGGGGATTCAGAGTGGATCTCAGCTGCATGATACAAGATGTGAAGAAAACTGAATCAGCATCATTCACTCCTATACCCTTGTCTGCCTAGTGGACACACCCAATTAGACTTTAAATTTAATTCTTGATTTAAGGATTAATTTTGAGGTGGACTGGAGTGGAAAGGGTGGGGGCAGGTCATGTGGCCCAACCTGCCACACAGGTTCAGGCTAGGGCCCAGGGGAGTCCAGGCACAGGATCAGTGTCCACCACCTTGCTTCCTGCTGGGGAAGTTGAATGTAAGCACAGAGCCAGACTCAAGTCCAGACTTCAGTGCTAAAAAAAAGCTTTTGTACTTTTCCAAACCTTCATTAGCATAAATTTGGACCAATAGCATTAATACATTTTCCAAGTCTTGATTAGCATAAATCTGGACCAATAGCATTGACCCAAGGGGTAAATATCACCCTAGCTGAGCACACTCTAGTGTCAAACTGCTATGGAGTTTTTGAAGATTCCTTGTGTCTTTGGATTCAGAGCACTCCAGACCTATAAAAGAAAACTAGCTGTGGCTTCTGTATTCTGCCAGAATTAAGAGCTGCTTGGCTGAAGAAGCCTGCTGCTTTCATGGAATCCACACACCTGCAAGTCCAAATAAGAAACTCTACTTTCACTATTGTGACTTTTTAGCAACGTATGTGGATTTACATATTTGTATCAATAGAAATAAGATTTGTTGATATGAAAGGTTAAATAATGAAGTTTAAAAGTGATGCCAGGGTCCACTTTTCATTGAATCCCCAAAAATCATTCAGTAGGGTTTAGGATAGATTCCATACTTGAGATTAGACCAGGAATTCATTGGTTTGGTGTTTTTTTTTTTCCTTCTTAAAATAAACCATATTGGAAATGGCCACATCATTAACAAGATCTTAGAAAACTAACAAATTCATATTTTTTTCTAAGAGCAGAAGGAAATGAACAAAGTGTTGGTCAATAAGGGGGACAGATTGCTGTAATAATTGTTTTTTCCCCCCTCAAGATTGTTTTAGATATTTGAAGTCTTGTTATTGCACACAATTTTTAGGACAGTATTTGAACATTGTCACTGCAATTTTTGTGGATATTTTTAAAATAATTTTATACCTATTAAGTAATAAAATAATTTTATATCTATTAAATGACATCAAAGGAAGACATCTTTGATGTCTTTTATATATGAAATAAGTGTTAATTATTTGTGTGCAGAAGTGCTACTTATTTTCATATGTTGCCTTTGTATCCTGAGGCATAATGGAAATCATTAGATCTGCATATGTGTGGGGGGTGTCTTCATGCTATTTTAGATATGACATCATGTCATCTGCATGGGTCACTTTTATTTGTGAACTTGAATTCATCCCCCACATATAAGCTCTTTTAATTTTTTTCTTCATTTCTTTTGCCTTCCTGGAATATGATTTGGTAAGACTGGGCATCCTTGAAGTGATGGCCTCCAAGCAGTTTACATTTTTGACCAGAAACTGGAAGTACTATATAGCTGAGTGTATTTGTTATCTCTTGTTGTTGTTGTTCCACAGATTGAAGCTACATAAGCCTAAAAATGGAGCCATAACCCCCGGGACTTTTATGTTTTATTTTGACACAGGGTTTGCTAAATTGCTTATGGCCTCAAAGCAATAGTATTAACTTTATTTGCAGTTTCCAAGGAAAGAGAAACCCCCTCCCAAACTTCCTAAGTTGACAACTATGAAAATGGCTAATGAATGATTATCATTCTGGTCCAGTTCCTTGCAGACTGAGTTTTCTCTATAGCTCCATTCAGCTGTCATTTGGATCTGGCCTACCCTGAGGGCACAGGTCTTAACAATAGCTATGGTCTACTCTGAGGGGTGGAGAGCCAGCTAACTTCAGTGGCACACTGGAGCACAAGCAGGCATTGGGGGCACAGAAAACAATATTCGATTACTGCCATCTAATAAGAATTTGGATTGGTGACCAATTTCAATGCAGGGTTTTTTTGTATGTATTTAAATATCATTTATCCTGAGGAGCACACATCTCTAAAATGAACAGGAGTCACCAGTGGAACTGAATTAGAAAAGGTTGAGATGGGAAGTGAATGTCTATGCTGCTTTGAAGCTGAGCAGGAGCCCTTGATTCTTACTTCTGTGTTATGCTATTAATATCTGTATCTAGTTTGAGTAGAAGTAGTAACTCTTGTAAGACACATTATTGCTTCTTGGCCCAAATAGGAACATGCATATATTCCTCTCCTTGCTGTTATCTCTCAAGTTGACAGGTTTCACCTGCACCTGGAGACATTACATGTTCAGGAAAGCAGTTGTTTCCATATGTCTTTCCTCTGCATATACCAGGTGATAGTCATTACAGCATTCCAAGTACATGCCCCTGATGTGAGAGTTGAAGATTCTATAATACAGAGTTAGTATTTATTTATTGGGAGAATGGGTTGTAAAGCTGCTTTTGTATCCTGACATAGTGCCCCAGCTGCTCAGCATCTCTATATACCAATCCTACAAATGAATTTAGTAGGAGTAGGAGAATGTTAGTTAAGGACTGCTCAGAGAAAACTATCATTGGAATAGGAAATCATCGACTAACTTCACAGTATCTTACATTTAATTTATTTACCTACAATAGAGAACAAGGATGATACTATGTTTGTTTTTAATCAATATTTTTTATTACAGTTTGTACTCTCTAGGCTACTCATGCATCCCTTGTTAAAAATTCTGGCTCAAAACACAACTAAATTATGAATTCCAGTTGAACTGCAAAAGTCTGCACTAAGTTGTAAGAAATTTCTTTCCTCTTCAGCAACTACAGACTATTTATAATATATATAAATATATATATATATATATATATATATATATATATATATTCATTCCTTAGGTTTTAAATCAGTTATAGATCAACAGAGAAAATGAACAGAAAGTGCAAAATTCCCATATACCCCCAACCCTGCACTATAACCAAGGTTTTAAATCAGTTATAGATCTACAGAGAAAATGAACAGAAAGTGCAAAATTCCCATACACCCCCAACCCTGTACTTTAAACAGTGTCCCTTATTATGAATCCCAAATGTGGTGCCTTTGGTGCAATCAATGTGCAAATTTTGATAAATTATTATTAAGTGGATTTTCATTAGCATTCACTCTTGGCAATATTCCTTTTTTGCCATATGTATAATGATACTTACCATTGCAATATCATACTGAACAGTTTCATGGTCTTGAAAATCTTATGCTTCATCTATAAGACACTTCTACCCAAAAATCCTCGCCCAGGAATTACAGACATTTTATTAAAGCTTGAGAAGGGAAACTTGATTTCTGTGGAAGGGTGTGCTACTGAGCAAAGTTTCGGGAGTATGCACCCTGATATTTTTATTGTGTTCTTTTTCCAGGAAACCATACAGTTGGAACTATAAATGGTGCAGTCATTGCAGAGGGATGTTTCACTTAAGAGCATATGCAATGTGTGTTTTGTCATGAGGTAAGAGGTCAATTCACTTTATTGTTGCATAATAGTCCATCATATGGGTGATACAATTTGTTATCCATTCACCAACTTGAACAACATTTTGTCTGCTTCCAAGTTTGGGTATTACAGATAAATATGTTAAAAACATACACAGGGAGGTTTCACTGTGGACATAAATTTTGACAACTTTAGGTAAACACTGATGAGCTCTCTAATATGGGGAATATAGAATTAGTTCTATGAGAAACACCAAAACTGTCTTCCAGAGTGGGCGTGTCATTTCACAATCCCCGCAGCACAGAATGCCGGCTTCTGCTACTCTACATCATAGCCAGTGCTGGGTTTTACTAGTGTTTTGCATCAGGGATATTCAACACACTTGGTCATGGTGCTCTTTATTACCCTTTTGATGTATGTGAGATCTGCAGTGGTGTTGCCTTCATCATTTCTGATATTAGTAATTTGTGTCTTTTCTCATTTTTTTCTTTGTTATTCTGGATAGAAACTTAGTGATTTTTGTTTTCAAAAAACTCAGTTTTTGGTTCTGATGATTTTCTCTTATTGTCTTTCTGTTTTTTATTTCATTAATTTTTTCTCGTTTTATTTATTATGTATTCAAATTCCTCTTCTTTCCCTAGTTTCTAAGGCAGAAATGAAGATTAATAAATTTTAGACTTATTCTTCTCTTCTGATACAATAATACAATGCATGGATTTTTCCTCTCAGCACTGCCTTTGATGCATTCTATATGTTTCACTAAGCTTTATATTCGCATTTTGGCTTTATTTCATAAAATTTCTGAAATTAAGATTTTTTCTTTGATCCTTGTGTTATTTAGTATCTGTGTGTTTTGAAAATTCCAGTTTATCTTTCTGTTAATGATTTATCTGTAGTTAGTTGGCATTGTCATCTGAGATAAGAGTTTGTAATATTTTCATTATTTTAAATGTGATACAGTGTGTTTTGTTGTCGAGAAATTTCAAACATGATGAGTGATCCTGTAGAGATGGAAAAGAGAATTTTTGCTGTTGGATAAATTAATTTTTAGATATGAATGTATCCAATTTATTGAAAATGATGTTCAATTTAAATATATTCTTATCGATTTTCTGCTTATTGGAACTGTTGACTTTTGATAGAGGGGTGTTGCAATCTCTAGCTATGATAGTTTATTTATCTATTTTAATTTGGAGTTCCATAAGGTTGTGTAGATTGAAGCTTTGCTGAGCCCATATGCATTAGAGTAAACATAACACGAAAATAATGGTGAAGATTTTGTTTTATTTTTCAGTAACATTGTATAGTATTACAAATGGGCTTGACAGGCAGAAAGGATTCTGAGATAAAGAGTAGACTTAAAAAATCTTGGGCAGGCAATCAACAAATGGGCCAAGGACCTGAGCAGACACTTCTCAGAGGAGGACATACAATCAATCAACAAGTACATGAAAAAAGGCTCACCATCTCTAGCAGTCAGAGAAATGCAAATCAAAACCACCTAAGATATCATCTCACTCCAGTAAGATTGGCAGCCATTATGAAGTCAAACAACAAGTGCTGGCGAAGATGTGGGGAAAAGGGTACACTTGTACATTGCTGGTGGGACTGAAAATTGGTGTGGCCAATTTGGAAAGCAGTATGGAGATTCCTGGGAAAGCTGGGAATGGATCCACCATTTGACCCAACTATTTCCCTTCTCAGACTATTCCCTGAAGAACTTAAAAGAGCGTACTATAGGGATACTGCTACATCGATGTTCATAGCAGTACAATTCACAATAGCTAGACTGTGAAACCAACCTAGATGCCCTTCAATAGATGAATGGTTAAAAAAGTGACATTTATACACAATGGAGTATTACTCTGCACTAAAAAATGACAAAATCATAGAATTTGCAGGGAAATGGATGGCACTAGAGCAGATAATGCTAAGTGAAGCTAGCCAATACCTAAGAAACAAATGTCAAATGTCATCTTTGATATAAGGAGAGCAACTAAGAACAGAATAGGGAGGAAGAGCATGAGAAGAAGATCACCATTAAACAGGGTTGAGAGGGGTGGAGGGAAAGAGAGAGAGAAGGGAAATTGCATAGTAAAGGAAGGAGACCCTCATTGTTATACAAAATTACATATAAGAGGAAGTGAGGGGAAAGGGGAAAAAATCAAGAGAGATAAATGAATTACAGTAGATGGGGTAGAGAGAGAAGATGAGAGGGGAGGGGAGGGGAGGGGAGGGGGGATAGTAGAGGATAGGAAGGGCATCAGAATACAACAGACACTAGTATGGTAGTATGTAAAAAAGTGGATGTGGAACTGATGTGAATCTGCAATATGTATACGGAGTAAAAATGGGAGTTCATAATCTGCTTTAATCAAATGTAAGAAATATGATATGTCAAGAGCTTTGTAATGTTTTGAACAACTAATAATAAAAAAAGAATAAAAAAAAATCTTGGGCAGGGAAAATCACTGTGAGGTAAAAGTGTAATTTGGGAATAGGAACATGTGCAATTGGTTAAGATTTAGAGAAAGAAAAAACTGTTATAATAAGAGTTTTCTATTAAGCCTGCATTAAAACTTATTTAGGAAATGTTCCTTTAAAGTTTAGAGAAATGTATGACTATGCATTACCCTCTTTCTTCCTGTAGAGGGGAAATATTATGTATCGTTGTATTCCTTAAGATGAGTTAAGGCTGCATAAACATTCTTTAGAGTGCTAATTTCCCATTTGTTTCTTTGGAAGAACAACAGTTATTTTCCCTTTTTTTTGTTCTAATTATTCATACACGAGAGAAGAATGCATTTCAACTCAATGTACATAAATAGAGCACAACTTCTCATTTCTCTGGCTGTACATGATGCAGAAACATATCCTTTATGCACTCACTCATACGGTGTTAATGTCCCTCTTATTCCACAATTCTTCCTACACCCACACTCCTTCCCTCCTCCCATTCTCCTCAGCCCAATCTAAAGTTTCTTCATTCTTCCCTAGCCCCACCCTATTATGGATCAGCTTCTAAGTATCTGAGAAAAATAATGGCCTTTGGTTTTTTGGTTTTGGATTATTTCACTCAGTATGATAGCTTCCATTTCCATTAACCTGCAGATATAATATTTTAATTCTTCTTTAAGGCTGAGTAATATTCCATTGTAAATATATACCATATATTTATTGTCCATTTATCTGTGAAGAGTATCTATGTTATTTCCAAAATTTAGCTATTGTAAATTGAGCTTCTCTAAACATTCATTTGGCTTGTCACTGTAGTATGTTGATTTTAAGTCCCTTGGGCATAAATTGGGATGATAGCTGGGTCAAATAGTGTTTTCATTCAAAGTTTTCTAAGGAGTTTTCATACAGCTTTCCAGAGTGGTTGCACCAATTTGCATTTCCACCAGCAATGCACGATTTTTAAAATGGTTATGTTCTTATAGAAACCTTTTTCATTTTTTCCAGCTAGAGTGAGCAAAAATATGAACTTTGATTAAAAAGAATCAAGGATCCTCCAACTGTCTTCCCCCTTCACTGTCAGTCAGAAAACCAAAACCAAGCAGGCAAGCAAAGTGCCAGCAAGGCAACTGGGCATGTTCAGAAGCCAGGCAGGCTTTGTGTCAAACAGGAATCTTGTGCATAACATCAGTGCCAGCAGCGCTAGGAGGAGGAGCGAAAGTGGAGTGGGAGAGGAAGAGTTCTTGGAATGGGACATACCCTCTTACAACTTGGAGTGTCTTCTGTCTGCTTTTGGAAAAGGGGAATCTGAAAACAAAAAGAAAGGAAGAAGAAGGTAAAAAGTGTGTGTGTGGGGGGGGGGAGGAGAGTGACCAGAAAGGGCCAGAGCATGCCAGGGAACCAGAAGTGCTGGGGGTGACTCTTTGCAGGCCAGAGGGCTACCATGTGAGAAGGGGTGGCTGTCTCTGATGCACAGTGGAATCTGCCCATGGGTGGAGGGCAATTGGAGCCAGGAGTTAACACTAGGGGAAAAGTCTGTGCCATCCAGGATCCCACTTCTGGGAAGACAGGCAAAAAATATAAGTGCTGCTCTGGGCAGAGAATGTAGCTTAAGGTCAGTGGCTACCTAAAAGCCACCAAGAGGCAGAAGACCAAGAACAAGCGAACAAGACCCCAGCTTTTGGGAAGGCATGAAGACTGGCTTGGGATGGCCATTGGAGCTCAGCTTCTAGGTAAGACTGCTCTCACCACTTGGCACTCAGCAAAACAGGTGGCAGTAGCAGATGACATGGTTTCATGGTTTATGTTTTTGCTAAAATAGTAAAATGTCTTTGCTAGACGAATTAAAAGAAGGAACTGCTGAGGGAACAAAAAAAATGTTGTTCTGACAATTTGGGGCTGGGGTGAGGCTTGAACATGGAGAGAGCTGTCTGCTTGATCGTTGGAGCTCCTGGACTGATGGGGGGATATGCCACTTTGCCCCCCAGGTGGAATGGGACGTTAATGAGGTGAGAAGTGGCCAGGAGAAATCTGGGGTCAACCCACCCAGCTTACTTTCATTTGATTTTCTCTCCCTCTTATGCGGATCCAAAGTACCAAGCCTGGAGGAGCTTCTAGTGTGTGTGTGTGTGTGTGTGTGTGTGTGTGTGTGTGTGTGTGTAATCATGTGCAAGCTTGTGTACAGAGTGCCAGGTATGGCCCTAGTTTGATTTCATAGGGTGTTTGTGACAGCACCTTCTTAAGCCTCCTAGAGGAGATGCTTCCTAGAATTAACTTAAGGGATCAATGATGTAAAATATTGCTCTTAAAATAAAGTAGCTGAAGGTACTTAGCCTGGGTGTGCTTCTTTACTCACCCATCCAGTCTATATTGGCTTAGTGATGGCTATTGAATTGCACCAGATCTCCTCTAGAACCCTCTAGAGGTACAGCCTCCTTACATCAGGGCTAAATTCTGTTTTTTTTAAAGGGCAGAGGCTTGGAGGGGAAGATTTACTGGAGCAGATTGCACTTGTCTACTTGGCTGGGTGCAAGTTGGAATTGTGACCTTGATCTACATGCTCATGCATATGTGCAGCTCTTCTTGCAAGCAGGTTAGAAGTGAAGAGAAAGCAGGCATTTGGGTATTGCATCCATATGGACAGATATCAAGCATGCAAACCTTCATTTCTATACAAGTGTTGTATGAACTTGTTAGAAATCTGTGAAGATATGTGCCCCTACCCCATGCCACTGATCATGTTTGCAATGGGAATGGAAAGATCACTTGGGAGAAAAATGTTTTCATCAGAAAAATTGTGTTGTTAAGGTCTCTGATTATTTTCCTGTGTGCTTAGCACAGACCTTTCCTTTTACCCTTGACTTCTGAGTTCCAACAAGACAATTAATCTATGCCTTACCCTGTTTTAGCCTTTCTTCAGGGTTACTATTTGGAAAAAAGTCATCTTGGTTCCTAATTATGTAGCCCAAATAATTACATATTTTGAAATCATTATATTCCTTGAACCATTCATGACTAGTTCCTGTGTTTTCAACATTACCCTTCTATTTGCTTCAGAAAGAGTTCATGAATAAGTATGTACTTTTCAGAAGGGGGGGATTAGGAATGTAGAAAGTATACATACACGAAGGCAGAATTGTTGTGGCTACATACAAAAAAAAATCAACTACTTTTTGTCTCAAATACCATGAAATAGACATGGTGTTGAGTGAACCCTCTTGTAACAGAAGCCAATAGTGTGAGGTGCCCATGTACATGGTTCCCAAAACTAAATAGCCTTTCTTTTGATTTTCTTTACATGGTTCAACTCAATTAGCTGAATATATACTTAGTGATGATTTTTCTTTTTTATATAATTAATGGTTATGCAGCTACAAGACATACTATTTTTGAAGGGGTTTGCATATGGAAAGATAATTTCAGATTACATTAAAAATTGAAAAATAATTTTGTTGTACGTCTGATTTAGATGGATTCTCTAGGCCTGGTGTATATGACATGGAGCATACTATGAAAATAGTGATGATGATTTTATGTGCTTTTTTCAGTAATGGTGAATAATAATTAAAATGGGCTTGATAGGTGGAAGGGATTCAGGATGAAAAGTAGACTTAAAATTTTTTTTTTGGCTATTACCATAAGTCAAAAGTTTAATTTGCTGACAGGAACATGTGGAATTGGTTAAGATTCAGAGAAATTAGAAGTGTCATAATAGGGTATTTTGTATTAAGCCCACATTAAAACTTATTTATAAATTTGCTTTAAAGTGTAGAGGAATGTATTAATATGCTTTATTGTCTCTCTTTCTTGGGAGGGGGGATACTAAAATATCCCTTTATTTCTTCAGATTAGTTAAGACTGCATAAACATTCTTTAGAGTTTTGTCTATTAGAACATGACAGTAGAATGCATTTCAACTCATTGTACACAAGTGGGGCACAGCTTCTTATTTCTCTGGCTGTATGCAATGCATAGTTACACCACTCATGAAATCATACATGTACGTAAGGTAATAACGTCCCTCTCATTCCACCATTGTTCTCACCCTTCCTCCCCCTCCCCTTCTCTCACTCCCCTCTGCCCAATCCAAAGTTCCTTAATTCTTCCCTAGCCCCCCCCAACACACAAACACACACACACACACACACACACACACACACACACACATACACACACATTACGGATCAGCATCCACATACAAGAGAAAACTTTTGGCCTTTAGATTTGGGAATTGTTTATTTCACTTAGCACAATATTATCCAACTCCATCCTTTTACCTGCATATGCCATAATTTTATTCTTCTTTAAGGCTGAGTAATATAGTCTATTGTGTATATATCCCAGCAGAAACTTTGACTGTGGTGAAGATATCTCCTACTGGAACATTTCAGCTTCTGTAGCAAAGACAATTTCTGTGATAGTTCTCTAGTTTTTCTATTTAAAAAATCATTTAAATAATCCTGTGTTCACAGGTTTTCTTCATGACTGAGTGCACAGTTATTTGCATATTTGACTAAACCTTTTCCTAAGCTATCTATCGTGCATGGTTTATACATTTTTTTTTATCATGATCAAAAGAAATACCATATGGATACCCCAATGATCAATGAGAGGTCATCCAAATAAAATGCATTTTGTTGCCAGGGAATTGAGGTCAGGACTGAGGGTTTGAGTGACCTAAGCCTTGGGACCTGTGTGGCAAGAAACTGTCACTACCTTTGTTATTTTCTAATCCATCAAGGCCTTTCAATAATAATAATAATAATAATAATGTCTCTGTCATTCCTTTTATTATTTTGACAACAGGATCAATAGATGTGGCAAATCTTTTGAGGGGTGGAGGGATCTACAGAGAGTCTGTGATGTCCATATGTGGTGAGGAATAAACTAGATTGTGCAATATTCATCACTTAACAGTTTTATCAGAGACAGAACCAGTGAACCAAACTTTAACATCAAGGGACAAAATAAAAACAAAACAACGAAAATTGTTGTATCTACCACATTGTTGACTCAGAATGTGGTAGATACAACAGTGAAATGTATGTCCTGTGACTAAATAATATTAGCCTAAATAATAATTGAGAATGAATACAAAACATTTATTACACAGTTTCTAGCTACTAGGCACTGTACTGAACACTAAGAACAGGCAATCCAGGCCATTTATTTTTTCCCAGTTCAGTTATAGAACCAGAAAATGACAAAGATAATTTCACACAGTTATAGAGATACAGGAAAAAGGAACTCATCTATCTTGGAAATAAGAGGACGGTTTTTAGAAAATTATATACCATTTTCAAAAAAAATGAAGTAAGGCAAAGAGTTTATTATAAAGTGGTGTAAAACATTGAGAGGTAACACACCCTGTCCAGAGCCTGCCCATCTGGTCTCAGCAAGAGAATCCGAGAACAGAAGGGGAGGGATAGCAAGGGGAAGAACCTGCCCAGGACCAGCCAGAGGGTTGGGACAAGAGTAGGGAGCAGAAAAATTTAAACTGAAATTTAAAGCAGCACAATGATAATAATTGAGGTCTATCAAACTCTTTCTTACCACACCTGGCACTGCATGGAACATACCCCTTTTATCACCAAAGGCCTATCCTTATTCCAAAAGCTGGCACTTTTATGTAACAGGACCATTTTATATAAAGGAAAACTAAGGCATGGATAAGTTCAATGACTTGCCTCATGGCAGCCGACTGAAAAATGGTCAAATCAGGGTTCAAATCTGGGGAATTTTGATGGGACATATAAGTTAGGTGATCACTGTACCACACTGCCTCCTACAGGTGGCTTCTGCCCTACATCTTTGGCAGTATCATTACTGACAAGCATGAGTTTAGGACCCTGCAGAGTCTTACAGTGAGAAGCATCCACAGAACACATGACAGACACACATACACACAGTCATCCCTTTTACTCTTTCTGGGGTCTCTGCCTGAACACCCCACAGAAGTGGCCATACTTCTCTTGGACAATGATGTTTTCATGGCACCATTCAAGGCACTGTGGGAAGCAGAGCTGGGGTGCACAGAGGACCCTCCCAGCCTTTCCCTCCTTCAGTGCTTGGGAATCATTAGCTGTTTGTAACTCTCAGGGTCCTGAGATAGAGACAGGTTACTGGAGGCATAGTGACAGGAGAGGTGGTGTTTATTATTTATTATGTATTGGAAAGTACTTTTTCCCCTTCAGATTTCTTGCTTTAATTCAGGTGTACCAAGTACTCTTCCATGCATAACACCTGGTGATTTTGAAACCAGAGTAATGAGCAAACCCACCACCTCATATAGTTATTCCTTTGTGGTAAGAGCATTCCAAAACCATTCTTTCAGCCACTTAGAAATTTACAATATCCTGTGGACAGCTGCAGTCTCCCCACTGGGCATGGGACAACAGAACTTCCTCTTCCTCTCCACTTGTAAATTTTACCCAGGACCAGACTCTCCCCAGTACCCCTTCAGTGCCCTCCACAGTTCCTGGTGTTGAATCTCTGTGGAGTATGGAAAAAGTCATAAACAGAACACCAGGGATTCATGAGGAGCATGAGCTATCCTGGTTTGAAGGTGAGATCAGGGACTCTGGAAACACAGCAGGATCATTTTGGCTTGTCTGAGAATTTAGGAGACTAGGGGGACCATGCCTTCTCCAACAAGCAAAGTACCCCAGTGTCTTAAGGGGAAGTACTTAAGGCAAAGACCTGGTGAGAAGATATTCCAAGCATGAAGAGGAGTTTGTTCAAAGGCCCTGGGGTAGGGATGAATGGAGCCCAAGCCAGCAACAATGAGTCATTTTACTTGGCTTGAGCATAGGTCATGGGGTGAGGAGGCTGGAGAGAGGATAACAGGGTCAGACAGACTCTCATATTTCATTCCATCATGAGGAAAAACAGACACTTGGATTGAAGTAAAGGAGATGACACCATTATACTTGTGTTTCAAGAAAATCATTGAGTGCTGTGTGGAATTGGATTGTATAGGTTGTGGAAACTACTGTAGACATGGGGCTGTGTGTTGTTGGTTCTCTATTTATATTCAACATTTATCACAGAAGAAAGCAAAGAAAAAAAGGTAGAGAGAAAGAAAGAAGGGAGGGATGAAGAAAATCCACGGGGTGAGACAGAATGAATAAAAACAAGTCCAAGCAGGAAATATCTCAACTTGGAATGTGAAAGATATTTTGCAATAATCAGAGATGGAAAAAACCACCCAAGAGAATGTGAGCTCTATATATGGGGTGTTATTCAGGCCTGGCCTGAGATGGGATTTTAGTATGATGATGCAAATAAGAGTATTATATTAGTACCTGGCATCTGTAGAGAACTGTGCATTTCTAAAACAGTTGCATGTTCCTATTACTCTGATTTGTTAATTGGTTGCCTCCTTCAGACATCCCAGGATTAGAGGTCATTGATCTCTCCCTGGCCAAGATGATGCCCAGAACCTTCTTCAGCAGCCTCTCCAAAACACTCCTCAGATTAAACAAACAAAACAAAACAAAACAAAAACAAAACTAAAGACCAGAGAGGGAGACAAGATTTCTCATCCAGAGGCAAGTGAGGCCCAACCTTGCTTTTTCACACTGTTTTCAAGCCCAGCTTATTAGATGAAGCTTGTGGAAGGAATAAAAGGCAGGTATTCAAGTGGTCCTTACTGCATGGTAAACAAGGGCATGTTTTCCCCAGCAAGGCAGGAAGGCAGTTTTAAGAACCATCAGAATTACATTATTCAGCTAGTGAATAATATAATTCTCAGGCTGATCTGAGCTTGGAAAGGCTCTTCAATGTGAAAGTGAGCAGAAAAGAAGAAATAGATGGCTCTTCAGCACATTGTCTCACTTGAGGGTGACTTATACCTGCCTACTTCCAAAGACTACATAGGAGCAAGGAAGAGGTGATTTGTGTTCCCACTGAAATAATATTTATTGAGTACCTACTGTGTAGTTCAGACACCGTCTTCAAGACTATCAATCCCCAAACTCCATCTCCAGCTCTGACTTCTCCTGAATCCTTATGTTTAACGTTCTTCTTGCTCTGGGCACTCATGTCTCCTGGGAACTGCAAACATTCATGTTCTACACTCAACCCCACACTCCCCAAAATAAAGATCTGACATCTTTCCTAGCTCAGGAAACAAGGACTCCACCTGCATAATTGCACAAGATAAAACTTAGAAGTTAAATAAGAGGAAAAATTATTTTTAAAACAAATTATAAATTTGTAAAGAATTTGCATGTGCATACACAGCAAGGAGAAAGATGCATATGTTGGCAGAAAGAGAAATGACTAGAGGGTATATGGAATAATATGGGACAAGTGGACAAGGAAGTCTGTAATCTATAACCACTAAGTAAGCCCCTGTGGTTAGTACTCCATGCAATAAGAAGGCTTCTGGTCTCATCCTGAATTTATGTTTTCTCATTTCTGAGACTCAGTGGATGAGCCTCAGTAATATAATATTGGCCATGACATTTGACAGGGAACATATAAACATGCACAGAAATACATGGCCCCTGTGTTTGTGAAATAATAAGTGGGTCAACTAAGATAATGCAGGTGAAACACTTGGCAGCAACCCTAGGAAAAAGTCAATAAACAATAGATATCACGATAGTTGTTAAGAAGAAATTATACTTGGAATATCTGTAACTTTTTTATTTTTTATTATCAGTTATTCAATACATTACAAAGCTCTTGTCATATTATATTTCATACATTTGATTCAAGCAGATAGTAGAGGATAGGAAGGACAGCAGAATACAACAGACAGTAATATGGCAATATGTAAAAAAGTGGATGTGGAACCAATGTGAATCTGCAATATGTATATGGGGTAAAAATGGGAATATCTGTAACTTATCAGAGAAGCCCTGGAAGCCCAGGCACTTTGGGATAGTCCTCTTGATCTCCAATATACTTTATTGTACCAGATCATGAGGAGTCAACATGATTCAATAAAAGGAAAAGTCATCTAACTGAAAAATACTGATTAAATGTAATTTACCCTCCTGAAGGTAACTGAATAATCAGACAGTAGATATAAACATGTTCTCTCCTGTTGGGTACAGTGGCACATGCCTGTAATCCCAGTGGTTCAGGAGACTGAGGCAGAAGGATCATGAGTTCAAAATCAGCCTCAGCAATAGTGAGGCACCAAGCAACGCAGTGAGATCCTGTCTCTACATAATATAAAAAAGTGGCTGGGGATGTGGCTCAATGGTTAAACCCCCATGGGTTCAATCCCCTGGACCTAAAACACTTGTTCTCTGCATCCAGAAAGGATTATGAATGAGAGACTCCTCTCTCCTTCCTTTGGGATTCATGTAGAAAACAAGACATATCAGGCATTGTTGCTCTAGGAATGAGTAAACAGAGAAGCTTTATAGGTAAGGTCATCTGCCTAAAGCAGGGGTAGAACAACATCTGGCTCTGGGTTCTTCCATTATTCCCTAGTGCCATTGACTTCTAGAGATTAGAACATCTATTTATTAAAAATTATCCTGATTTATCTTTCTTCTGATTTCCTTCAAATTTATTTCCTTTATTTTCTAACACACAATGATTATACAGGTTTATGGGGTACAGTGAGGTTACTGTAGATCTCCTTCTTGTTTTCCACAACAGCACATTGGTCACAAAACCCTGCTGATTCCTTTAATTGTTCTAGCCATAGGTTATTTAAGGTAGTACTAGTTGCTGTAACTGGTGGACCCTGTAATCTCAGTGGCTTATTATAATAGAAGTCTATTTTAATATCATCACCTCTGCCTTCATTTCATTAGTGAGAACCAGTCACATGACCTCACCCAGCTACAAAGGTCACTGGGAAATGTACTCTGTGGATGAATGAATGACATGGTGTGATTAACTCTCTTCCAGAAGTCAGTGTGGTAGCCCATATTTGTAATATGATTACCATATTACAAATGAGAAGATGAGGTTCAGAGACAGGATATGATTTTCCCCAAAGATTACACAAAAAGGAAGTGGTGAACTCCAGTCCTCTAACATAGGAGATGGTGTACTCCAGTCTTCTGACATATAGCTCAGTACTTTTTTTAGCAAGTCTTTTGTTAGTGTTCCCATTGGGGCCACTTTAGGAGATCTTTCATCCCACTCCTATCTCCCAGGAGTCTGGGAGCCTCAGGAGAGCTCCCTACTGCTTCTGAGCAAGTACTGATTATGGGAGAGTCCCCCCTGTCGCATTTAGGGGCCTGGAAAGAGATGGATGCAAATTTCACCTGTGTCATCAAGGAGAAATTAATGTAGGGTCAGTTTACACCAGTGTGGTAAGGGTCAAGGGACACAGTAAAGAAAAGTGCAAGACTGGGTACCATGTAGAATCTCAAAGAGTCACGAAAGGTAGCAGCAAGCAGAGCTGGAGAGAAGGAGCTGCTCTTCTTAGCTAGCAGAGACTCAGGAAGGAATAAGCCCAGCCTCACTGTCCTCCCATCTCCTTTGCCCTGCCAATGGCCTCTACTGGCTGAATACCAAAGAATGGGAGATCTATTGACTGGGGCCACCTCCATGCACTCCTAGTGGGCTGCAGAAGCAGGCGAATGCACCTAGAGAGATCAAAAGATTCAGTTCAGGCTGAAATATGAGGTAGATGGCCTCACCATGAGGTGCTTTTGGTTTTAAGCATTATAAATTTACTTTGGCAAAATGTAGAATTCAAGGAAAGGTTCCCCAGGATTTTGAGAAAAAGACAAATAACTGGGCCTGGCAGGCAGGAAACAGAGCCCCAGGATGTTACATAAATGGGGAGGGAAGTTCCCCAGAGCTAGTTGGGCTGTGGTTGTGAGAAGAAGGGTGTAAATGCTGAACCCATACAAATAATAGACATGTCCACCAGACTCACTATAGCCAAAAAGAAAATAAAACTGAGTGCACTGAGAAGCTAACATGTCATCTGCTCTCATCAATACCAACTATGGGTGCTCAATCAATATTTGTGGTTGGAGAATCAATGAGCCAAGCAATGCCAAAGAACTTAGGCTTCATCCAGAAGATACTGGAGACTTTGAAGTGCTTTGAACTCAGAAGTTGACATGGTCAGAGCTGAACCTCAGAAAGATCTCTCTGACTTGGGTAGGGAGTTGGTTTTCAGAGAGAGGAGGGGTGCCTTTGGGGGCAGACACATGGTCCCAAGTGAAGAAGTGGCAGCGCAAACTGGAGAGTTGAAGGGAAGGAAAGATGGGATAACCAAGCAATTTCGGGGGTGAGGACACAGGGAGCCCCAGGGGTGCTTAACCAATGAGTCGCATATCCAGCACTTTTTAAAAATATTTTATTTAGTGACAGGGTTTTTTTTTTTTGAGTTTCTTAGTGCCTCCCTAATTTGCTGAGACTGGCTTTGAACTCATGATTCTCCTGCCTCAGTCTCCCAAGCCACTAGGATTATAGGTGTGTGCCACTGTGCCCGGACATAGCCAGTCCTTGGGACTATACACATGTGGCAGTTGACTCAGATGCTAACCACAGCTCATAACCCTCCCGTGGGCCAGCATGGGGGTACAACTTAGTCAGGTAAAGTGCTCTGGATGCCAGTATCAGCATCAGTGTGTGCTGGCCACCTCATTGATGCTATCACCACCTAATCTTCCATAGCCATGGACTCTGCAGTGCCAGTCCAAGCTAACCCACTACTGGAGGAGAGCTATCACTTCAAGAGGGTCCCAAGGAGTTTCTGGAGAATAAGGAAACTCAAGTCAGTACAAATGGTGTCCTTGATGTACAAAGAAGAAAAGAATATCAGCATGCATCAGTAGAGGCAAAGATATTTATTTAGGAAAGCAAGAAATACATGTGCAAATGGACCATCTCAAGAGTGAGAGACTCTTGGGTATTCCTGGAACCTCTATTAAAGGAAATTTGGTGAAGGGTGGGCATGGGATGAGTGTAAGGATGATATTGGGCTAGTAATTCTCAGGATCCTTAGGTGACATGATCTCCATTATCCAACAAATAAATCACCTTGAAAAATACCCTAAATTATAGGTTTCCTGAAATATTCTCTCTTAATCCATTTATTGGTAATTTGTAAATTGAGGGATTTCCCAGTTATTTAAAAGAGACAGACCTGGAAGGAAATGGCTTGGGGTGTGACAGGCCCAGAAGAGTACACAAAACTTTAATATTTTATTTTCTTGTCATCCCTTTTATATCTTCTTCCTACAGATTTTTATTTCTCTCATCCTACCTTGTCAGGAGCTGACATGAAGACCCCTGAGCCACACAAAAATTTAGGTCAATATCACCTGCAGAAAAACAGAAGCTCCAGGAAGTTCTTTAATTTGTAGCAAATTGCAAGGCCTTTCATTTCTGGAAAGATCCCCTCTCCTTCCTCCCTGGCCACCATCTCTGAGTTCCCCATCATCATTCTCCAACCTCAGCTCAAAAGTCATGCCCACAGAGGTAGGTGAAAGTAAAATGACCACAACACTTAGAGTGACCAAGAGATCTTTATTGTGGTGGTGTCTGATTGACCAGGAAAATGATCTGGGATGTATCACAGGAGAAGGTTTTTATATCTCTTTGCTATGCTGTTTAAATCTAACAAGGTCTCTGGGTCTGTAAGCTGCCTTGTTGGTGTACAGTGATTTGATCATGCAGTAGTAGCTAAGGATGTCATCTTTTGCCTTCAGGAAGACTGGACAGGAGCCAGGAGTGGGTTTCAAAGTAGAGAGTTCAAAAGGGTGTGAAACTGTTAAAAGGAAGGGTGGGTTTGGGTGTTCAGCCTACCAGGCAAGAAAGCAAGGGCTAAGGAAGGGCGGGGGCTGGGTATTCA
The DNA here is from genome assembly GCF_052094955.1 of Ictidomys tridecemlineatus. Taxonomy (NCBI): domain Eukaryota; kingdom Metazoa; phylum Chordata; class Mammalia; order Rodentia; family Sciuridae; genus Ictidomys; species Ictidomys tridecemlineatus. Next base: position 382,020 of record NW_027521609.1, on the reverse strand, counting down.
CTTTACCCTGAAACTAACATTTATTCAGCCTTCCCCACAGCCAACAGTAGGTGTAGCTTGTATGCTCTGGGCTGGGTAGGCATGCCTCCTCTGTGCTCCCATCTTTATGGCCATGCCTCATCATCATCTTCAACATACTGTGTGGACACTGTTTGCCCATGAACATGTTATTTAACCTTCTCTGAACTTCCATTTCCTTCTCTGAAGAATAAGGTTATAATAGCACCCACATAAGAGTGTCAATGTGCACTTGATGGTGTGGCCCTTATAACATCCTCGGCTTGGTGCCTTTGACAGAATGAGCAGGCAGGAAGTATTAGCTTATGCTGGAATTCTTGGTTTTGAGGCTCATTGCAGAATCTGTTAGAGACCTAATTTTGCCCACACCTGTGATTTTCAGAGACCTCAGATAGCACCCCAATGATTCAGGCAGTTGTCCTACTGGTATTGATAAAATATTAATGCCAGCTTTCTCTTGGAGCTGTCAATTGGCCCAACACATATGGGTTGTTGGGGACCCAACAGATTTATGAATAAAGCAAGGGATACCTTTCCACAGTGGCACCAAGTTAGAAAGTTAAATCTTAAAGTTCTAGAAAAGTCTTCATGGGCTTTCTTTTTAATTGATGATGCTTGCTTGTCTGTTCTATTATTCACTGGCTGAATAAGGAGTTTACTTCCTGTGTTTAACAATCTGTTATTGAGCACCAAATGTACGAACATCATCCCAAGAAGACTTCCCAGACATGTTACCAAAAATCAGTCACAGCCCAGACTGTATTCACTTATCCTACTCTTTTTGTCATAGTTGTCATCAAGCAGCACTTGTGAACTTTTCTATCACTTATATTTCTATTGCATGTGTCTTTACTTGTGTCTGATCTCCCTTGAAGACCAGAATGCGAGCTCCATGAAGGCGGAAGCTGCATCTGTTTGCTACTCTCTTTGTGGCCCAGAACATACAGTGGATGCTCAATGAATATTTACCAGATAAATAGAAACAAAGCTAAGGGCTTGGCATATATATATGCAATTTGAGCTTCAAAAGCGAACATGGAGCTGGGATTGTGGCTCACTGGTAGAGTGCTCACCTAGCATGTGGGGGGTACTGGGTTTGATTGTCAGCACCACATATAAATTAATTAATTAGTTAATGGTCCAGGGACTACTAAAAAGTTATTTAAAAAAAATAATTCATTGAGTGGTCAAGGAAAGACTTGGGAAACTTTGTTACATCCAGTTCTTTCCAGATCTGTGTCTAAGAGACCAGCCTTAAGTTCCTCTGAAAAGCCAAGAAAATGAGAAGGAGGGGCCTCAGATGCTCTGGTTTATTCTTTTGGACTTTTTTTTCATTCCTCTGTCTCTTCACATGGCCTTATTCCATGTGCCCCAACAGCAGGATCCACATCTGTCTGAAATGTAGGCACAGAATGAAGTCCAGGATGGCACATGGTAGAGTCTACATCTTTTAGAACCAGACCCTGAGAAGAGAGCTGGAATGCAGGGAACATGGTTGGGAGATTCCTGAAAATTCTGGGAGTGAGGTAGGGAAGTAGGGTAGCAGAGGAAAGGATGTGCCATCAGTAGGTTAGCCCGGTGTGCAGGTGGAGCCCAGTCCTGGGGTAGACCAAGGGAACCAGTTTGAACACACACCTCATTGTCCTGCTACAGGGGCAAGGGATTTGAGATACTTGTGCCTCAAACTTTGCCAAGCATTGTTTGGTAGTGATGCAAATTACAGATGCTGAGAGCTACAGGTCAGCAAATAGGGGAGCTGTAGGTGACAAGGTCATAGGGGTGGGACACCACAGGGTGGTGCTGCAGTAAATAGGAAATGAAAAATAAATGTTGTTCAAGGAACTTCTACCTACCAGGTGCCATGTAGCTATTAAGTCTATGTGAATTTCAAAGATTTTGAAAGGACGGAAGATACAGGGCTCAGAGAGGTTTGGTAAGAAGCCAGCAAGAAGCAGTGTCTGGATTTGGGCTAAGTCTCATCTGGCTTCAATGCTCACCATCTCTCTGTTTTGTAATATTAACTGATGGGACACAAGAGTGGGGTGGATACCCTCGGCTGGAAAGTTCAGGAAAGGCACCTACTTTTCCTGTTCATCCTTCTTATCCTACTGTCTCCTCCCTGGTGTAAGGACTGAGTCTTCCCAACCTTGTCCCAAAGTCAAGCCTATGGAACACTTTGCCCTGAGATCACCCCAAACTCTTAGGACTCCACTTCAACCACACTTTCCTTTAAGATTTCAGGACATTGAGGTCTAACAGATCTGAGTTCAAATTCTGAGATCCACTACTTAGCCATGTGATCTTAAGCAAATTTGGTGTGTTTCTCTGTACTTATGTTTCCCCCAAAAAAGTTAGCCAATGCCAAGCAACTCACAGGATAGCTGTGAGCAATAAGGAAGAAGATGGTGATACATAATAGGTCCTCAAGAAGTGGTCACCATGATGATCCTAATGGAATCATGCTTAGCTTATGAGTTGCTACCCGATTTTCCTGTTCCCCAAACTGTCCCCTCCAACCAGTCTCCTCTTAGCATCAGCAGTCATCATGTAGTGTTTAGGCACTTAGACTCTCAGGAATTGTCTTCCTGAGCTCAAGTCCTGGCTCTACCATTTACAAGTAGGTGAAAACTACTGTCGCAATCTACTAACACAGGCTGTTTCTTATATTCAAAATGTTAGGACCAGAAATGTTTTGCATTTCAGATTTTGGAATATTAGCATGTACACAATGAGATTCCAAATATGGCATTTTCAGGTAAATGGATGCAGATGGAGAATATTATGCAAGACAAAGTAAGCCAATCCCAAAAAAGCAAAGGCCAAATGTTCTCTCTGATAAGTGAATACTGATACATAATGGGGGGTGATTCATGGGAAAAATGGAGGAACTTTGATGGGGTAAAGAGGAGGGAGATGTGGGGAGAGGGCATGGGGGCGGGAAAGATGGTAGAATGAGATGGACATCATTATCCTAAGTACATGTATGACTGCACATATGGTGTAACTCTACATCACATACAACTAGAGATCACATACAACTAGAGAAATAAAAAGTTGTGCTGCAGTTGTGTACAATGAATCAAAATGCATTCTTTTGTCATCTGTACTTAATTAAAATAAGATGTTTATTTTAAAAACTCATTTAAAATTCTTTTTTTATTTCACATACTCATTTTATGCATAGACCCCAAATAAGTGTATATTATATTTTTGGTGCACCTGCTTTAGGACCTCACATAAAGTGTGAAATTTTTACTTGTGGCATTATTTCAGTGCTCAAAAGTTTTAGATTTTGGAGCATTTTGAATTTTCAGATTGGGGACGTTTAACTGGTATACTATTGATCAAGTTGGGCAAGGCTGGCACTATGCTTGGCATGCCGTAGTGGTGAAGTGTTCCTATTTACCCAACTGTTTAGCTCACCATATTTGTTGTCATTAGCATCATTGATATTACCTAAAATTTCTTCTTTACATCTGAAAATATTTATTAAATACCCACTGTGTGCCAATTACTGCATGGAGTGCTGGATAAAACAGGGTCCCTGCCCCAAAGGGGGTGAATGCACCGCAGGCTGACCAGCCCTGGGGTGGTGACAGGGACTGAAATGTATTGTTTTTACATACAGGGAAGAGGCCAGAAGGTCCATCCAGGACATGCCATCTTGAGGCCTCTGCTGTCTCCTCTACCCAGGTATTTTTTTTTTTAATTTAGAAGGGTTAAAATAAAAAAAAATAATAAAAAAACGGATTTTAATTTTTTATTTCTTATTTTTAGATATACATGACAGTACAGTGTATTCTGACATATTACACATACATGGAGTATAACTCATTCTAATTAGGATGCCATTTTTGAGGCTATACATGATATGAAGTTTCACTGGTCATGTATTCACATATTAGCTTCGGAAACCTATGTCTTATTCATTCTACTGTCTTTTCTGTTCCTATCTCCTTGCCCTTCCCTTCATTCTCATTTGTGTAATCCAATGAACTCCTGTTCTTACCCTCGTTTTTTTGTGTTAGCATCTGCATATCAGAGAGAAGATTTGTATTCTTTTTTTTGGGGGGGGGGGCAGACTGGCTTATTTCAATTAGCATGATAATCTTAATTTTCATTCATTTACTGATAAATGCTGGTAATACTACTCTTTATCCCTAAGTAGTATTCCCTTGTGTATATATACCACGTTTTATTTGTCCAGTCATATGTTGAAGAGCACCTATACTGGTTCTATAGCATGGCTACTGTAAATTGAGCTTCTATAAACATTGATGTGGCTGTGTCACTGTAGTACACTGATTTCAAGTTCTTTAGGTATATACCACAGGGTGGGATAACTGGGTCAAATAATGGTTCTGTTCCAAGTTTTCTGAAGAATCTCCGTACTGCTTCCCAGAGTGTTTACACCAATTTGCAGTCTCACCAGCAATGTATGAGACTACCTTTCTCACAGCATTCTCACCAACAGTTATTGTTACTTATATTCTTAATTATTGCCATTCTGAATGGAATGAGATAGAATCCCAGTGTAGTTTTAATTTGTATTTGCCTAATTAATAGAGATTTTGAACATTTTTTTCTATATTTGTTGACAATCATATTTCTCCTTTGCAACACATCTGTTTAGGTCCTTTGCTAAATTATTGATTGTTTTGGTTTTGTTTTGTTATTTTTTGAGTTATTTGTACATCCTGTAGATTAATACTCTGTCTGAGGTTCAAGTAGCAAAGATTTTCTCCCATTCTGAAGGCTTTCTTTTCATGTTCTTGACTGTTTCTTTTGTTGTAAATAGGCTTTTTAATTTGCTATTACATTTATTGAGCCTTGACTTCTTGTGCTTTGGGAGTCTTGTTGAGGATGTCAGGTCCTAGGATGACATGATGGACAGTTGTTCTGCCCATATTTCTTACTCTGCCCAAAGCTCCCACCTCCAACCAGTCTTACAGCACAGCTGGAGCCCCCCAGGGTTCCTATCCCTCTCCTTAATTAGCCAACTCTTGGCTCTCTGAGGCCTGGATAGTACCTCAAGATCATTTTACATGCCATGACATTGCCATCACAGGAAGCTGAAGAAAAGGGAGAGTGGAGTGGGACTGAACAGGCAAGAAATGGTACAGGTTGGAATCTTCACGCTGCTTGTGAGCTCACAATTTAGCCTGCCACAGCTTTATGGATACTTACAGAAGACACACGATTCCTGGATCAGAGATAACAGGATTTTATTTTTACCAGCAAAAGTATTTTTCCAGTTCCCTAAGCCCTGATTCCCACAGGACAAAGAAAACATGAGTTGGATTATAGAAAGGGGAATCCCAAACCTTGAGAAACTAAATTTCTTATAATGTTTCATAAGTTGTTAGTATCTTTATTATACTGGACAATAACTATGCATACCCTTTACTCTAAATGGATGCAGTATTTCTAAATTCCAAAATTATTTTCTTTCAAACAGCCTTGAAAAGATAGGATTCGAGAAAGGCAAGCAGTTCTATCACCAGCAGGACACACAGAAATGCAAAAGACATGGGGTCTTCCTACAGATATATATGGATAGATTAGTGGGTGGGCAGGTAGGTTGGTAGGTGAATGGATGGATGGACAAGCTGGTAGATGGAGGGAGGGAGGGAGAGCTGGACAGATGGGCTGGTAGATGGAGGGAGGAATGGATGTTAGGATGAATGGATGGATAGACAGACAGATGAGCTGGTAGATGGAAGGAGGAATGATGGATGAACAGCTGAGCTGATGAATGGCTGGATGGGTTGCTGGATAGGGGTATCTGAAGATTAAATGTGGAGAGACAATGCTTTCTACTTGTATTCCTCAGAGTTCTAAGTGTTCCAGGTTCTCCCGGGGAAGAACAGAACAGACAGGGAGGCCTCTCATCCTCTTCATTATGGTTCATTCATAGCTCCTCTTTCACCTACTTTAAACAACAATTTTGCATAGAGTACCCTTGGAAATCATTGAAAATCCTTAATTTGGTCTTCACTGGTGTGGAGAAGTGATTCTGAAATTTGAAAGTGCATAAGAATCATCAGAGGCATCTTAAAGCCCAATTTGCCAGGCTTCACCTTTGAGTTACTGATTCAGTAGACTTAGGAAAGGTGCATGATATTTGCATTTGAAACAAATCTCCCAATGCTGTTGGTGCTGATATTCTGGGGACCACATTTTAAGAACAACTAGTGTAAATTGCCCTAATTTATATTTCCATTCAATTGGATTAATTAATTATTGAATAATTAATTATTGAATCCCAGCAATGTACTAATAAATGGCTACACATATTGGAGAACATTGAGATAGATTCAGACCTGGCTTCTAATCTCAAAATAGAAAGAAGAAGTCCTCCAAATATAATAGCAATATTAGGAGAAGGAGTTAGCCTTGGTTGAACATCTTCTGTGGGCCAAATATTCTGCCATGAGCTTTATGTGCATGATCTCATATAATTGGCATAGTCTTATGAAGTAGAAGATGAGGCTCAGAAAGAATAATTAACTTATCTAAGGTCATACCTAGAAAGCAGCAGAGCCCAAGTCCCTTCCTAAGCTTTTACATCACATAGTATACCTCATTTCCTCCCCACTTTCACACAATAAGAGAAGAGTATAAGACAGTTTGCTCAAGTGTCTGTCTGAATAAATCAAGTATCAGAGCATATGAAATTGGCAGAGCTCAGGGCTGTCAGGCTGTAGGGAATTCTTTGGATTTCTCATTGACGTTTGAACAGTCAGGGTGAGGCCATCAGTATCCATTTCTGCAGCTTCAGGTGGTGTAGACAGCAAAGCATGCATCACTACTTATGGATTGTAAATCTGGTTGACAACACCATTAAGCCTTGTTGTTCTAGGAGCAAGAATCCTGCCAGAGCATGTCTGCTGCCCCAGCCCTAAGCACTATGCTAGGCATAAGGTCCACCAGAAGGAAGTAAGGGTGTGAGTAGTTAAAAGGATGATAGAAAATACCACAGAGAAGTCCCAGATAAGCTATGTAAACTGAGGAAAGCATATCCCCCACAAAAAGTAGAGTAGCCATGAGTGGCAGGAGACATTCAGGAACAAACACACCATTCCTGAGCCTTGCCTCTCAACCCACAGGAAGCCACTGAAGAACCCAAAGCAACCTAGAAAACTGGAGGAACTGGAACTGGGCTCTTGTGCAACCCTTTACTTTTCTAAATATGGGGAAACATAGTTCCAGAGAGGCAGCAGCCTTGCTCAAGGTCAGAGAGCAGATAGAAGACAGAGCCAAAGAAAAGTCAAGTTTTTGGATTCTGGTTTCAAAGCTTTCCCAAATACCAAGCTGGAATTTTCCTACCCCTCCCTTGACAATACATCTGCTTTGCCATCTCCTGGAGACTGGTCTCAGAATTTTCATGATTCTTAAGAATAAACCAACATTGTGTCATATTTTTCACTCTAATTTGTTATATATGACAATAGAATGTATTACATTTCATATTATACATATAGAACACAATTTTTCATATCTCTAGTTGTATACAAAATAGAGTCACACAATTCATGACTTCATACATGTGCTTAGGGTAATAATGTTCATCTCATTCCACCAGCTTTCCTATCCCAATGCCCCTTTGTTTCCCCTCCCTCCACTTTTCTCTATCTAGAGTTATCTAATCCATGCACACCCCATACCCATTATGAATCAGCATCCTTATATCAGTGAAAACATTCATCATTTTCTTTTTGGGGATTGGCTAACTTCACATAGCATTATCTTCTCCACTACCATCTATTTACCTGCAAATGCCATGATTTTATTCTCTGTTAATGCTGAATAGTATCCCATTGTGAATATATACCACATTTTCTTTATCCATTCATAAATTGGTTGGTTCAACCACTTAGCTATTGTGAATTGTGCTGCTAAAAACATTGATGTGGCTGTCTCCCTGTAGTATGCTGTTTTTAAGTCCTTTGGGTATAGACCAAGGAGTAGATTAGCTGGGTAAAATGGTGGTTCCATTCTCAGCATTCCAAGGAGTCTCCATACTGCTTTCCATATTAGCTGAACCAGTTTGAAGTCCCACCAGCAATGTATGAGTGTATCTTTCCCCCCACATCCTCATTTACACTTATTATTGTTTGTAGTCTTCATAGTTGCCATTCTGACTAGAGTGAAATAAAGTTGTTTTGATTTGCATTTCTCTAATTGGTAGAGATGTTGAATATTTTTCATATATTTGTTGATTGTTTGTATATCATCTTCTGAGAAGCGTCTGTTCAGTTATTTGGCCCATCTCTTGATTGGGTTATTTATTTTAAGTTAAGATTTTTGAGTTCTTTATACATACTAGAGATTAAACATCTGTCTGATGTTTGTATAGTAAAAATTGTCCTCCAAAATGTAGGCTCTCTATTCACCTCACTGATTAATTCTTTTTTCTGAGAAGAAGCTTTCTTGTTTGAAACCATCCCACTTGTTGATTCTTGATTTTAACTCTTGAACTATTGCAGTCTTCTTAAGGAAGTTGGGGCCTAATCTGATGAAGATTTGAGACTACTTTTTCTTCTAATAGATACAGTGTCTCTGTTTAATTCCTAGGTTCTTGATCCACTTTGAGTTGAGTTTTGTGCATAGGAAGAGAGAGGGGTTTACTTTCTTTTTTTTTTTTGCACATGGATTTCCAGTTTCCCCAGCACCATTTGTTGAAGAGGCAATCTTTTCTCCAATGTTTGTTTTTGGCATCTTTGTCTAATATAAGATAACTGTATTTATGTGGGTTTGTCTCTGTGTCCTCTGTTCTGTACCATTGGTCTACCAGTCTGTTTTGGTGCCAATACCATGTTTTTTGTTACTATTGCTCTGTAGTATAGTTTAAGATCTGGTATAGTGATGCCACCTGCTTCACTCTTCTTGCTAAGGATTGCTTTAGCTATTTTTGGTCACTTACTTTTCTGTATGTGTCTTTGATGTGGTGGAGAGAGACAGGATCCTAAGAGATCTCCACTTTGGCAAATGAAAGGGGAGCCAGGTCATTGATCTTAAAGTATCTGCAGATGAGAATGAAGATCCAACTCAGATCACTGGGATAATTTTACAAGCACAGAGCTGCCAACTTGGGACTAGAAGGCCCCTGTTCCCATTTCCCCTGGATAGTTTCCTGAAAATGCAAGCACTCTAGATCAATAGATTCCAAATCTTTGGAGACAGCATCCAGGACTTGAATTACCTTTCATGGAGAATTCTTATACACCTGCCATTACAGGTCATTCTGAATAAGATACCTCTTACCACTCAAGTGACACCACTCACTAAAGCTGAAATTCATTTCCTTGGTCAGAGCTCTCATAGTGAAGGGTCAAGTGGTTTAATTTGGTTGAACACTTCCTTGGAAGCATGTGAGTATCAATGCCTTTAGGCAAACATGCGCTCCAGTTTGCCACAGTCACCCCTACTCTTTGGAGTCTCCCATTCAATCCATTTCCCTTGTTCCCTAGAAGCACATACATTGAGGTTTCCAAAACAGAATGGATACTGCATTAGTGGTACCTCTTTTATCATTGTTGTACTTGATGAAGGGGAAGTTCACATAATATAGTTAAAGGAACCTTTCTTTCTTTCTTTCTTTCTTTCTTTCTTTCTTTCTTTCTTTCTTTCTTTCTTTCTTTCTTTCTTTCTTTCTTTCTTTTTTTGTGAACTGAGTCTAGGGGCATTTAACCACTTAAAAACATCCCCAGCTCTTTTATTTTTTATTCTGAGACAGGGTCTTGCTAAGTTGCTTAGGAACTCGCTAAGCTTCTGAAGCTGGTCTCAAACTTGTAATTCTCCTGCATCAACCTTCTGAGTCACTGTGACAGATGCATGTCAGAACACCCAGATAAAGGGAATACCATTTTAAAGTGGTATTTAGTAAATTCCCACTGCTGTGCAGCCCCCACCTGTGTAAAATTCTAAAACATTTCATCACCCCAACAGGAACCTCAAGACCCATTTGTCCAGATGGAATCCTGTGCAATAATGTTCACTGAAGCACATTCCACAATAGCCTTTACATGGAAATGACCCCAATCATGGATCAATGAATGAGCAGATGTGGTCTCTCCATACTATGGAATATGATGCAACCATTTAAAAAATGAAACTCTGGCACCTGCAACAACAAAGGTGAACCTTGAAGACACACTGCTGATTCACAGAAGCCAAACACAAAAAGCTGTGTACCATTAGACCCTATTTAAAGGAAGTACCAGAATAGTAAACTCAGTAGATAAATTAGTGGTTGCCAAGGACTTAGGGAAGGGGAAAGGGGAAATATTACATGACCAATACACATTATAAAAAACCTTTAATATTTAAATAATTTTAAATGTATGGAAAATTTACAAAATAGTATACAGAGTTTCTTTGCACCCCCTAGATTTCCCTCATGTTAATATTATAATAACTATAATACCATGAGCAAGAACAGGAAATTGGCAATGACATAATATTAACTCAACTGTAGACCCTATGTGCATTGCATCACTTTCCTATTAATTTCTTTTCTTACTACAGGGTTCTATCTAGGGTTCAGCATTACTCCTAGGGCTTTTTTCTCCTCTGATTTGTGACAGTCATCAGACTTCCCTTGTCACTCTTGTGCTTGACATGCCTGAACATTACTGTTCATTTATTTCGTACAATGTCCTTCAGTTTAAGTTTGCTTGGTTTTCTCATGATGAGAGAAAGCTGGAACCTGTTTCAAAATTTTTACTAATTCAATAGCTTTCTCTGTCGATAATTGGGAAATGTAGCTAGGGCTTTTATACATGACTTTGTGTATATTACTCTTTAGGACAAGGCCATAGTAAGTATTTAAGGTGAAAAGTGCATTGACTTTTAGGAAAGATATTAAGTAGTAATTTCATATGTGATAGATGGTGCAAGAACACAGAAGTGGTAAGACCACCTTGAGGACATGGCCTTGGCTCATGTGATCTTCACAAGAACCCTCTTGGATATTGTCAGTTTCTAATAGTAATAGTAAATATTATTATTGTTCCCCATTTTACAGATGGGGAAACATAGATACAGAGATACTGAAGGTCTTGTCCAAGGCCACACAACTGGTCATTTGCAGGGGCAGAATGTGAACCAAATTCATGAGATCTCAATTATGACATTCCACCATTGGCCTTCAATGCCCCCTCTGTGGTATTGGCTGACATGACGTCATTTTCATTGTTCTGTGATTTTGTTGAGGGCTGGAGATTACAGAGCTCAGCTGAGTGAGGCTCAGTGGAGTGGGAATGGTTACTTGGAGCCAAGGTTGGGGGTGTCTGCCAAGGGCTCAGCAGGTGCATGATGTAAGAGGAAATAATAAAGATCAAACCAGGTTGCACCACCTGAAGATGGGGTTGTGAAGGCAAGCCTATGGGACCCAAGATTGTGTGTCCTCTCTGAATGGAGTGAAGCATGGATTCAGCTCAACTCTTCAGCAGGCCAGGACTGATTAACATCTCCAAGAAAAATCTCCATTTAGAGAGTCTTCATTTGGGGAAGCATTTTGGTGCCCCACTAAGGTAAGAGAAGAAGCAGTTGGGGAGTCAAGGATGATGCCTTCATTCTCAGCAGAGTTTACCCAGGGAATATAGAGGTCAATGTGGAGTTTCAGCCGTGAGACACAAGCTGGGACAGCTGCTGTCAGTTCTGAGATTCTATTAAATGTTTGGATCCTAAAACCAGGCCGCAGTACTGAGCACTGCTTACCCCTTCATTGATCACTTCCAGAGTTGAGTTTCCTTTAACAAATATGTACCTAGCGAGAGTCCAGGGTCCCAGCAAGAAACAAAGATCCAGGAATGCTGATGGTGGCTGAGGGGACCTGAAGATCACAGACTCCACCTCAGGAGCAGCTGTTGCTAACATTCAGGCATACAGGCCCCATCTGAGCAAATCTTTTACCATTTCCCAAAAGTCAGAAATTTATATCTTAAGTGAAATCTCCAGTTTTTAAATGGCAGTAACCAATATGGAGAAAAAGAAAATTCTTTTTTAATAGTGTTAACCCACAAAACTCAACTTTATGCCTCTGGGCTGTTATTTATAGATTCTATCCAGAGCATTTTGAAGCATGTACTTTGTGCAGGACAGGATATAGATTGGGTTATAATTGGACTTTCATTTAAAATTGCCACTTTTATAGGTCACGAAATAGTGGTATTACAGCAATTTTGTAGGATTCAACCTGATATTATCACACTCACTTTATTGAAGTATTCTATCTGATGCCACATTGAATTGCACTAATAGGCAAATTCAGAGGCAAAAGGGAACAGTGTTTTTCACAGTATTGTTCATACATGCATCACCTGCAGATCATAAAATGCAGAGTCCTGTGCATAGATCTGGGAGGGGCTTGAAGTGATGCTGGTGATTCTGGTCACTGGACCAGACTTTGGGGAGCAAGGCACTGGACCACACCATTTGCAGGTAAATTTTTAGATTTTATTAAGTCTCATCTATGTTTTGTAACCAAGAATATAAAGTCTCATTTTTATGTCCTTCACTCATATTAGGTGAAGTCATCACCTCCTTGCAGTAGCAGGAAGTAAAATTATTTCAGTCTCTCCCTTATATATTAGCTGGAGATGCCCTCTACATCTTGCTCTCCAATTCTCCAAAATCCCCACCACTCCCTCTCACCTCCCATAGGGGCTGCTTCATTCAACAGCTGTAGATATGAATATTTTGTCTCAGATTTATTGAACACTTATACTATACAAAACCCTATGCTGTAGAGTGACAACAGTAAACCTGAGAAAAATGATCCCTATCCTCAAGAGACATCCACTCTAATGCTCACTAGGATGATCAGGTTTTTTTGGAAAAAAAAGTAGTTACTTAATAAAAGCTGAGTCATTTAAGGGGTAATAGCAGAGGTCTTTGATACTATAATTCTTATTCTTTTTTATTTTTTAAAAATACGTTTTAATTTTTGGTTCTCTAAAACACTAAAAATGTATAATAGACTTTCATCCATATGATAAAATTGACCATTTAAACATTTACCTTGACCAATGACCAGAATTCATTGGTCTTGTGATTTCTTCATTTTCCTTGTTCATGATCCTGAAGAGGTAGGTCATATTTGGAGGTTGTTCACCAGGAAGGGAGGTGAGGCAATATTTAACTGCTTTGGCTTATTTGGAATAATCAAGAAACAGTACAATAAGATAAAAAGAGCATCTACACTAAGGTTTGCAACTAACAACTGGAGATCAATGTTGCTGTGAAATATAGGACTTTTGGTAAAATTTCTGATTCCATGTGTAGGTTGGAAAAAGAAGCTTGAAATCTTAATTTAGGGTTCCTTAGTTTAATCCTATTGCTGACTATTTCTAAGAATGTCAGGGAAGTCCATTTCTTTTCTGAATTGTATACTGTGGGGTTAATCCAGTGAGTTCTGCCTCATAGAAACAGTTATTAAGTGCTTATTAAAATTGTATTAATGCTACATAAATTCACATATGCACACCATGGAAAAAGAGTTGTACACATGATTCCAGGCTTCCTAGTGTTCCATGAACCCTATTGGGGGTCCACACACTCCCTATTATGAAGGGAATAGAAAATTACTTGGAATAGAACATGCCTAGATTCCCTTTAAACTTCCAATTACAAGTTGTCATCTAAAATTAGACCAATTGTATTAAAAATATACAGTAGTACTTGAAAAGTGACAAAAGAAGAGATTTTGAATTCAGAAAACCTTGGAGGAATTCCCACTGATGACACTAGCTGGTGAGTTCCCATGGCCTGGATATTTTGATCCTTGTTTCAACATCTATAAAATAGAAATAACAACACCACATCCTTCAGATAGGATTTTTGCAAGAATCAAATGAGATCATTTAACAAGAGCCTAAAAAGTCAAATGTTCAAAATACTAGGGTGAACCATATGGAATTGGTGAAATTTCATTTGCAAAAATACAGGTTTCATACGCTGTAACCAAACTAACAAATATTTAATTCAAGATAATTGTGTGAATAACCCATCATATATTCAAAAATATTTACTTTTTACTTTCTAGGTGCTAATATATTCTAAGGGTCAATTTATATGACTATTATATAGTACAACTGAAATCAGACTTAAGATACCCTAGAGCTAAGAGTGCAGTAATATACACTAGGCCCATTACTGCCTGGATAAATGTTCTCCCACCTGTCCTTGATCCTTGTCCCCCCATCCATGCCAATTTGCACAAATGTCTTTTATCCAATATGAGAGTTTTGATCTTTTACTCAATCATGGACCAGTTACATTTATTGTTACTATCAATATGTCTGATCTGTGAAGTTATTTCTGCTGTTACAGTTGTGTTTTCTATCTAATGTGTTCTGTCTTCGCTGAAATTCATTTGAACCTATGAAGATGTTGTGATATATTACAGAGAATTTCCAAGATAAAGGAGCTGATATTATCACCACTTCTTTGAAGTAGTTATTTCTGCTTCTTTTCCCTTCCCCAAGCATCTTCTTGGTGTCCTCTGGACTGAGATTTCCTGCCCCAGTGATCACCCAGGGATGCAAGGCATGAGAGCAAACTCTGGGTTGAGTCTTTGGTCAATTCTTGACTGCAATTTGGAGGTTCTCTTCTTCTGTCCTCAAAATAAAGACTCAGTCTTGTCATTACTGCTGACATTTATAGTTTACAAAATACTCCTTACATCATCCGTCCTGTTGAATCCTCACAAAATCCTTGGGAACTAGCACTTATTACCTTTTCAATTTCACAAAAGAAGATTGAAAGTAAATTTTTAAATGGTTTGCCCAAGATCAAATAGCTAGGTGATTACCAAGGCTGGGGAATGAGCCAAAGAAAGTGTAGTTCCTGAATCCTCCTCAGTCCTTAGAATTATGGAAGTAAAACTACCAGGAAATGCTAATCCAATTAAATTATGTATTTCCACTCAAGGGCAATTCAATTAGATGAGTGTTGTTTATTCTTATTTCTTCCTTCACTCCACTATCCAGTTTACCCTCACTCAGTAACTGGCTTCACATGCCACTCACATGTAGAAGCCAGAAGCCAAGAAGTCACCCAAAATACCTCCCTTTTCCTCATCCACTATATGTATCTAGTTACCAAATCTCCTTGACTTACCCTCCTGAATCTCTCTTAAATCTATGTACCCCTTGCCATGCACAGTGTACATGCCTATTATCCCAGATTCTCAGGAGAGTGAGGCACAAGGATGATGAATTCAAAGCCAGCCTCTAGCAATTTAGTGAGGTGCCTGTCCCTAAATAAAATATAAAAAAAGGCTAGAGATATGGCTCAGTTGCTAAGTGCTTCTGGGTTCAACTCCTAGTACCATCCCCTCTCTCCATTCATTAACCTGGTCCTACCCACCACTGCCTCACGTCTGTGGCCTTCAGTGGACTCCTGACTAGGCATCCCATAGCCAGCCTTGCTTTTTCCACCATTTCTATTCAAAAGCAGCCATAATGATCTTAATTAAATCAAAATCTGACCACAGAATTTCTCTCAAAACCTTCCTTGACTTGCCATTGCACTAGGAATAGTCCAAAATCTTTCATTGCTGTTTGGAAGGCTGGGGGGTCCAGATCACTCTAGGCACCCTCCAGCTTTATATCAAGGTGCTGGCTTTCTTCCCTCACCTCACGATGACTATGTCTCATACCTCAGGATTCCTGGTCCTTCTCACCTCTGCTATCTCACAAGCTGGGCTCTTCCCCACCTGTCTTCTCCACCCACCTCCTCTATATCCAGGCAGCACTGTATCCTTACTCTTTCCACCAGGAAGACACCTCCTGACTACCAGCATCCACCAGTAAATGGACATCATTTAAAAATGCTGCTAGTGCCATTCCCCCAGTTGCAGAAATTAGGCCCAGGGTGGGCAGTGGCATGCTCAGAGCAATAGAGCAAAAAGGTAACATCAGACACTGGCCTATTTGGGCGCTGCCTTCCCACTGCCATTTACCCCCATAGTTAGCCTTTCATTTCTTTGTAGGAAGGTAAATGAAATAATATACCCCAAACCACTCAAGTACTCAAATGAGGCTTGAGGCCAAGTATTGTTTCCATGGTATATACTCTGGTGTACATATAGGATTTATTGAAAATCCCAGCTCCAAAGGCAGAGACTGGGTTGGCAGGCTATTCCAGCCAGCATTGTTGCCCCATGAATTGTAACCCCCACTGTGACTAAGGTGAGATTCCTCCATGTGACTTCCAGGGCTGGACCCCTTCAAGATGATACAGAAAGGCCCTTTGAAAAGGCCAGGTGGAACCGAAAGTGTACTGAATTAAAATCCATGAAGCCCAAATCATTACATCTTACATAACAATAATAGGAAAGCATTTTTTGTGAGCATTTACTCTGTGGTGTTGCCAAGTTCCCTGTGTCCTCTTTTTCATTGAGTCTTCCCAGTTACCCAGATGGATGTTTACTACTAATGACCCCATTTTACAGATAAAGAAACTAATGAACGGAGCAAATAAATAATTCACCCCAAAACACACAAACCAAAAAGGACCTTAAGAAACTTTCTGGTGGCAGGACAGTGGCCTGAGAAGGTTCATGGATTCTAGGCATTCACAAACTGGGAAAACTGGGTTTCCTATAGTTGCTTGATTGATTGATTTGTACAGTGGGCACTGCCAAACCCAATCCTGGTCAGGATGATATTGAAATAGATTGTGAATAAGTATGCTCTTCTGGTGGAAAAAGAATAGAGACAGAGTATTGTGGAATTGTTATTAAGAAATGGTAACTGCTCAGAATTCATAGATCAAATTGTGTTCTATGTGTCTTTGTGTGTGTGTGTGTGTGTGTGTTTGTGTGTGTGTTGTGCACCTGCACACATGCAAACACTGAATATCTCTTACTCCAGCTACTCTAGCATAATTCCAATTCCTCACAGAATCATCTTACTTTCTTAATGCTAGAGCCTGAGAGATAAACAGCCCCTCTGTTTCCTAAGCCCCAGCCCAGTCTAATTGTAGAAGGTGGGAGAGAGAGAGAGAGAGAGAGAGAGAGAGAGAGAGAGAGAGAGAGAGACAAGCCCAGAATAGCTCTAAAATGCTGAGCATGGCTGGGTGCAGGGTTGGGTATGTGGTTGCATTATATCTGTTTTCTTCATAAGCAAAGAACACAGAAGGCCGAATCTAATCTCTGTTCTCTGTGGAGGTCTAACCTAATGCAGCAAGTGGAATAAATAGATTTAGGTGTCTTGTCACTGCCCCTCCCCCCAAAAAAACCCTTACCTTCAAATTCCTTTTTTTTTTAAAGAATAAAGCCCATAACTGAATATGGACACCTGAGCATTCTGGAGTTCCCAGCTGTAGAGACAGCTGTTCCAACTAAGCAGCAAGCATCCTGCCTGGATTTGGTTCACAGAAAAATAAAACAGGCTCCAGGAGAACTCAAGAAGTGAGAGAGGGTGAGGGACCCTCCTGATGAGGAAGCACACAGAGGGCACAGAGACTCCGGTGGTCTTTCCTGAAAACCACAACCCTTGGCAGGAAGAGGCTGAAAGACACTCAACTGGTTAACAGGCCACACACAGAAAATAAATGAGGATGATGCATGAACATAGAGAAGCACATGCAGAGTGACACCAGATGGAGAAGGCAGCCTGGGTCAGGCTGGGTATTCATTACTCCTCACCCATATTGGGGCTATCAGAGTTATGTAATGCTCTCTGCAGGTGTGCTAGTACCTCAAGGGCCCCCATTGGAGGGCATCTCCTTTGAGTGCCGAGGGTCTCTGCACCCACCTCCTGCTCTCAGAAGCTATAAAAGATCATTACCTTAGTTCTGGTGTGACCCTGGGAAGTCATTAAAAGGGAAACGAGGGAGTGTCAGTTTGTTAGTTGTGGAGATGGGAGCTCCCTCTATACTAAAGTGTGGTGAGGAAACTGGCAGAAAGAAGTGCTGACATGGAAATGGAGCTGGAACTTGAAAGGAGAGTAGGTAAAGAGATGAAAGAAGTTCTCTGATTCCCCCACACTTCCCTGCACCACCTTCCACCCACATATCACTTGCCCCAGCCCAGATCTGTCAGAAACATTGTTTTGAGCTTTTTCCCCTGCTGTGACAAAAAAGACCTGACAAGAACAACTTTAGAGGAGAAAAAGTTTATTTGGTATTAATGGTTTCATAGTTTCCATCCATAGATGGCCAATACCATTATTCTGGGCCCCAAATGGGGCAAAACATCACGGTGGAAGGATGTGCCAGAGAAAAACAGCTCAGGACATAGCACTAGGAAGCAAAGACATCTACAAAGACCAAGAACAAAATATAAACCCCTAAAACATGCCATCCATGGCCCACCTCCTCCAACCACACCCTTCCTATTTATAGTTACCACCCAGTTAATACCCAGCTTAGAATTAAGGCACCAGTTTGGTTAAGGATTTCATAACCCAATCAGTTCACTTCTGAATCTTCTTGCATTGTCTCACACATGAGGTTTTGGGGGACACCTTGACTCTAAACCATAACACACATGGACACAGTTACCCACAGATACATCCCACTGTGTACACAATTGCACATGCCTCAAATGAGCCACAGCATCTCTAGCCCTTGGCACCCTAACCACAACTGAGATTGCTGAGCAAGGGGAATCCATTACTTGGAAATTGCCAGTGTTTCAAAGAGAAAAAGTGGGACCTGAGAATAATTAGAAGCTAAATCTAAAATAATTAACATGCAAGTTTCAAAACTGACTCCAGAGTGGGGCTGATCCAATTTCAAATCCTCCCTCGACCAGTCTTGCCTGAGTAGTCTTGAACAAAGTTCTGAATTTCTCTCTGGCTTTGGTTTACCTGTCTATTGAGGAGTTATTATGAGGATCAAAAGAGGAAAATATACATGTTAAGAGCATAAATGTAATAAGTATTGTCATATTTACTCTTTGGGGCTTTTCTTCTTCAACCAGCAAGCATTCATTGATCAAAGGCCATTCTTATGTTTTTTCATCCGAGTTTCAAAGGCCACACTTATGTTTTTTCATCCAAGTTTCAGATGGTCTGTGGGGCACAAATACCTTCCAAAGTTTTGAGTGGACCTGTATCTTGGTGTTGATCATATTTTTAATATGGTCAAGTCTATATTTTTAACTTGAAACAAATTAATAGTTATAAAAATGGTCACAAATGTTGGTTGGCATCTGCTCTTCCTTGGTCCATGGAAAGGTGGCCTTCTTCTTCTGGGGGGTTTGTGGTAGGAGTTTGTGGAATGGCTGGAATGGGGAGTTCAAGGAGCCATGCATGCTTAGAACTTCTATATTGGAGGTGAAACTGGACAGCTTGCAGATAAACAGGGAGCTGTCCCCTTGATGACAAAGGCTGCATTTCAAGGTTGACTTCAAAGCTCCAAGTGTCTTGAGCTAGATTTGACAATTTATCTGCATTTCCACTTTCATTTAGAAGATAGTGTGGGATGGTCCCCTTCAACCTTTTATCTTTCTCTTCTGCATTTTGTGTTCTTGTTTCTTCTCTTCAGCTCTGAAAATCCCAGATCCTGTCTGCAGGTGGTCAAGATGCCCAGAGAAGAGCCCCCATATATTACACCTCTAGACACATGCCCCAGACTCTTCTCCCTGGCCTGCCTGACCTTTGGCTCAGGGACATGTCCCACTACTCTCCTGATGTCTGCTATCAGCTCTTGATTACTCAGAGAACAAGTAGGGAGACAGACACATAGAATCATGCCACTGATGGCCACATGGCAATGAAAAGGTGATGCAGACTTGACCTCAGACACAGTGAATGCTGAAACCTCTCTATCCCTGTCTTTCCAGCTTCTCTCTCGGTAGAGATAAATTCTGGCCCCTCCTGGAGAATCTACCTTGGCTCAATAAGTTTTGGGATCTTCAGGTAGGACCCTTGAATGCCAGACACCATGGAAGATTGTATGTTCAGGGTTCAGTAGTGCCGCAGTCTGGCTGCAGCAAAATAACCGGGGGCAGGGGGTGTATGTGTGACAACTTGTGTACATTGATACATAAGGAGTGGGAGCCATTTATTGTAGGACAACAGAGGTATTTATACATTCCACACAGCTTATCTTAATTAACATAAACAAGATACAGCAGACAACCAATAAGAAATCTCTACACTTAATGGCTCGCTGGCGTTACTTCACAAACCACTCCCTCTGGCAAAATGCCAGGTGCCATCCAGACTTGTTTACAGACTCTAACACAGAAGGACCAACCTAATGTCAGCTCTGTACACGTTTTCAAACATAAAGTTAGGAGTCTGGGGCTCCTGATGAATGAGCAGGTCATCAAGTCACCTGTTATCATTTTGGACCTGATTCAAGGGGGAACTGCAGAATAGAGTGGACTCATCTGGGATAGAGACATAATTCTCTAGGTTAATGGCTGTCGCTTGGTGGACCTAAGCTATGACAGTTCCCTGAAGGTGTTCAGGGGCATTGCCTTCAAGAACCATGTGTTCCACATTCTGAGAGGTCCTAAGAGGCTTACCATGCACCTGAAGACCACCTTCACTGGAGATGCAACTTCTGAGACTATCCAGGTGACAATCCCTTGATCTTCCCACCAAAGCTGTTGATCTGTCCCAGTAGTCAACACTCAGAAAAGAGCAGCTGCTGGCATTGGGTGAGGCTACAGGTCCCAGCTTTGTGCCTCAGCATGCCCAAGATAACGGGAAGAAAGCCAATTCACTGTCCCAAGCCTATGGCCTGGCCCCCAGGCCCCCAAGCTGAGACCCTGCCAAGAAAAGAAGAAAGTTTGGCCCTCAGGATAGCCAGAATCAAAATGAACTGCTCAGAGAGATAGAACCCATGCTGCGCTTTCTTACCAGCAGAAGCAAATGGGTCAAAAAAAGGGCACCTGCCAAGGTGGAGACAAAAGACACAGGAATCCAGGTAGACAGGTTAGCCCCCAGGTGCACATGAGTATGTTTGCATGTATTTGTGTGTGTGCACTCCCTGAGACTCACCATTGCAACTGAGAGCCAGCCTGAGCTATCCCACCCACCTAAACATACACTCCCATGTGACAACACTTTAACCTTTAAAAGGATAATTTTAAAATGTTCATGGACCTAGGCTGTATCTCTCACCACAAGACTCAAGCCCATCAATTATCTCTGCATGGTAACCCCTGTTTTCCATTTCAATCCCATGTAAACCTCGAGGACCCCTGTAAGGTGGTATTTTTTTGTGATACACACTTCACATGTGCCAAGACTAAAGCTAAAGGAGAACCTCCCTTCCTGAGTTCATCCAGCTAGTTAAAGGTATTTTTGTATCTTGCACTCAGGCCTGTGGCCCATGCCAAGGCCACTGGAAGAGAGAAATAATCTAAGCCCTGGACCAGGCTTGCCTTCCTTTGCCCCTGACCCAGCCAAGGACCAGGAAGAACTGTAGGAGGAGAGAGGAGTCAAATGAAAGAACTGATCCCAATTCCCACAAGCTGCTGTCTTGATTGGATTAAGTGAGAGTTGAGGTGAGAACTTAAAGGACAGAGTACTACCACCTCTGTGTTGGCCATACTGGCACTTTTTGGTTCTCTTGAGGGGAGAGCTAATGACACCATGGGAGAAGCTGTCCTCTTCCCCAGGAGAAAGCAGCTGGATGAGATGGTTCTAGCAGGGTCATAAGATGAGGAATAGAAGTTTCTGTATGCTCTTCTATTCTCAGGGTATATCAGCCACTAGCCCTACAGACACTATGCTGCCATACTTTCCATCTGTATTTTCTCCTGTTTGCTCTCTGAAGATGTTTTTTGCTCAATGCTACTAATGATCCTCCAGAAAAAATGGCATGTTAAATAGCATTCTTGTAAGCCACAGAGAGAAAATATTGTTATTCATTGGACAGTGGCTCATTGAGCTCTGTCGCATTCTTTGTGACCAGGGCAACATCCTTGGAGTTCTCCCCCTGTTCAGCCAGTTGGGCTGTCTGCATCAGTTGCTCAGGTTCCACCATCTTCAATGGATGGTTCCAACTAGAGGAAAAAGACCAAGGTGTTCTGCAGGTTTTGTAGGGAGGCTATGGTGTAGCTGGAGCCCAGGTGCAGAGGGAACTACCCACAAAGCAAGCAACTGAGACAGTGGTGGCAGAGGTATGGGGACCTTTATTTTAGCAACATCTTTCTTGTCAGAGGAAACATTCAACCCTTTTGTTCTGTTCCTGGCTTATTTCTTAGAATGCTCTTCCAGGTTGGTTCTCATTGTACTGGAGTGGAAAGGGTGGGGGTAGGCAATGTAGCCAAGACTATCATGAATGTGCAGGCCAGGGTCAAGGGAGTAAGGGCATACTGACCTGTCACTGCTGCCATGCCTCCTGCAGGGAAAATGCAAATAAGGGCAAAGCTAAAGTTTCAGACTCAAGTGCAATCTAATAATGTGTGTATATTTGTAAACTACCATTAGCATAAACTTGGAACAATAACATTGCTGCTTTCTCCAAACTCTGATTAAATGCGAACCAATATTGTTGACCAAGAGGTATATATCACTAGCTAAGCACACTTAAGGGGCAAGTTGCTGTGGTGTTTTTAGAGCTGCATGTAGCTGTTTGGATTCAGAACATACTGAACCCTGCAAGAGAAAATAGACTCAGCTTCTGCACTCTGCTGGAATACCAGTGAGCAGAGCCTGATGTTAAGAGCTGCTTGATTGCAGAGGCCTTCTGCTTACATAGACCCCAACAACCAGTACAAGTGGGAAACTCTCCTGACCCTGTGAGGACCTTTTAGTGATATATGGGCACTTATTTGTATGTATCAATATAAATGAGATTTGTTGATATGGAAAGTTCAGTAAGTTTTAAAAGTGATGCCAGAATCCACTTTTTATTAAATATCAAATAATCTTATAGTAGAATTTAGGATAGGTTGCATGCTTGAAACTAGAATATAGATTCCTTGGTTTGGTGTTTTATTTTCTCTGAAAAGAAACCATATTTGAAAGGACCACATCATTAACACAATCTAAGAAAGCTAACAAATTCAGAATTTACACATTTATCTCACTATTAGAACAAAGTATTGATCAATGTGGGGGGAGAGTTTGCTGTAGTACTTATTATGGATTTTGGGGAGGAAATGCTTTGCAGTCAGATTTGGTTTTGAAGTAGGGAGATAACCCAGAGGAAATTGCAGTTACCCAAAAAAGAATATGGGTGCAAATACAAAAAAAATATATTTGATATATGTTCTAGAAATCTTATTTCTGTAACTGGTTAGCAGACTGGTTGAGCATATGGATACAAAGGGTGAATTAGAAATAATTGAATTTATTAATCAATTGAGTAAGATTTCAGAGAAGCAGTTTGGTAATTATTTCAGAGGAAACTTTGAGATTTTTATTTTGATATTTCTTGTTTGAGGGGACTAAATAGGCAGTCTAATGTTTGTGAAAAAATAGTGTTGGAACAACTGGCATAAATTTTGAAGAATCAGCAGTGAAATGACATGGAACGTTAAATAAATTGAAAAGATTGAGTGAGATAAGTGGAAAATAAGTGTGAAGAAAGCATAAAGTTTTCATATCTGGACAGTCAGCTAATGTTTCTAGGAGGATAGGATTGCCATTTAATTTTATCATTCTGAACAACCAGATGTTTCTATTTGATTTGGAAATAAGGGGCTTATTTTTGATTCTGAAAATGGGTTCTTTGGCAACACTATCAGTTTTAATTCTTCTGAGTACTACCTGGGTTACATAGCCTAGAGACACCATTTATCTGTGGCCTATTTATCTCATTTTTTAGAGGTTCCTTAAGTTTAAGGAAGTATTTTCACTCTGAAATGACAGAATATTTAATGCAATGTCTGTGATTGTTGAGTTTCATGATACTTTAATTCTAAGAGAACCACCATGTGCACACCACCTTTGTTGCTTCCACTTTAGAGGAACATTCTATATGACTTCCCAATCAATAACCCTCCCTTGCCTTGACCAGTGTAGCCAAACTAGCAGGTTCCTGTGACAGGCAATGGGAGATTGGAAAAATAAAGACTCACATACTCAGATTGTGAAAATAACAGCTGGGATTGTGTGGAGTACTGCTCTCTGATAGAGAAGCATATCTAAAACATTATGCCAGTAATCTTTATTATGTAGATCTCATTAATTAGATTAAAGACTACACAAGTATTATTCTTTGTATTTATGAAAGTTTCAGAGTTAGAAACATTATGCAGCTCATACCTCAGTTACATTCTACAGTTGAAATATGCAATATTAGGAGCATTGTGTATCTCTCAAGAAAGTTCATTGTTTAAAGTTACTATTATTCAGTCAGTATCCAGAGCAACAGAGGTGGTGGAAAATTATGGTTGTCTTAGCTTAAATAAATTTCTTTATTCCCAGGAGCTGTGTGACTGAGAGCAAGGTTGAGGCTGATAAGATTCTAGCACAGAGCTTCCACTTGAAGGGCATTACTATAGCAACTGGGCATCCTGCACCTTTGCACAGAAACTTTCCAATGCACCAAGCATGCCACAGCCAAAAAGTCATCAGGGACCCTATTCTTAGACACTGATCTTCCAATCACTGTCACCATTCTCCACATTCCTCTTCCTAGGGAAATGTTTCTTTTTTCTTTTGCTTTTGTCTGTGCTTCATGGTTGCCATTCAGTACTTTTCTCTGCTTATCCATTTACTTGGAGCTTATTCTGTTTATCTTTTCATTTCAAAATTATATTTCTGCTCTTTATAAAATTTTATTTTTCCAAACTTCCTTCCAGCATGTTGAAGCTGAGTATTAAAAAAATTATTAGTGAAAACAAAGGATTAACTAATATACAAAGCAAGATGATGAATTAGACTGCATTTGTGAAGGAGTGAATGAATGAATCAATAAAAATATGGGTGTGGGGATTAACCTTCAGGCTCCCAGAAAATACTTAAAATCACTGTCCTTTTGATAATATTAATTCTGCCTATCCAAGAGCAAGGTAGATATGTCAATCTTCTGAGGTATTCTTTGACATTTTTTTTAGGGTTCTGTAGTTTTCACTGTATAGATCTTTCACCTCTTTCATTAAGTTGAATCCCAAGTTGTTTTTTTTAGGTTATTATAAATGTGGTAGTTTTCCTCATTTTATTCTCAGAGAAAAAAAAAAAAAGCTCTACACAGATTT
Source organism: Ictidomys tridecemlineatus (assembly GCF_052094955.1). NCBI lineage: Eukaryota > Metazoa > Chordata > Mammalia > Rodentia > Sciuridae > Ictidomys > Ictidomys tridecemlineatus. The sequence goes on along the minus strand of NW_027521609.1, from coordinate 356,879 downwards.
AATGCAATTCTGACCAAAATCTCAATGACATTCCTCATAGAAATAAAAAAAGCAATCATGAAAATTCATTGGAAAAATAAGAGACCCAGAATAGCTAAAGCAATCCTTATCAGGAAGATAAGGTATCATCACTATACAAGAACTTAAACTATACTACAGAGAAATAGTAACAAAAACACAAGGTATTGGCACTAAAACAGACTGACAGATCAATGGTACAGAATAGAGGACACAGAGACAAATCCACAAAATTACAATTATATTAGACAAAGGTGCCAAATATGCACTGGAGAAAAGATAGCCTCTTCAACAAATAGGGCTGGGAAAACTGGAAATCCATATGCAACAAAATATAAGTAAACTCTTATCTCTGACCATGCACAAAACTCAAAGTGGATCAGAAACCTAGAAATTAAACCATATACTCTGCATTTAATAGATGAAAAAGTAGGCCCTAATTTTTATCATGTGGAATTATGCCCCAACTTTCCTTAATAAGACTCCTATAGAGCAAGAATTAAAACCAAGAATCGATAAATGGGATGGAATCAAACCAAAGAGTTTCTTCTCATAAAAGAAACAATCTTTGAGGTGAACAGAGAGCGTACATCCTGGGAGCAAATATTCACCCACCCATACATTAGATCACTAATTTCTAGGGTATATAAAGAACTAGAAAAGCTGAGCACCAAAAAAACAAATAACCCAATCAATAAATGGGTCAGGGACCTGAACAGACATTTCTCAGAAGAGGATATAAAATCAATCAACAAATATATGAAAAAATGTTCATCATCTCTAGAAATTAGAGAAATGAAAATCAAAACTACTTTAAACTACCATCTCACTCCAGTCACAATGGCAGCTATTATGAAGACAAACAACAGTAAGTGTTGGCGAGGATGTGGGGAAAAATGTATACTCATACATTACTGGTGGGACTGCAAATTGGTGCAGCCAATATGGAAAGCAGTGTGGGAATTCTTTGGAAATCTGGGAATGGGACCACCATTTGACCCAGCTATCTCTCTCCTCAGTCTACACCCAAAGGACTTAAAGACAGCATACCACAGGGATACAGCCACATCAATGTTTATAGAAGCACAATTCAAAATAGCTAAACTCTGCAGTCAACATTTATGCCCTTCAGTAGATGAATGGATTAAAAATGTGGCACATATACACAATAGAATTTTACTCAGCAATAAAAGAGAATAAAATCATGGCATTTTCAGGTAAATGGATGGTGCTGGAGAAGAAAATGCTATGTGAAGTTGACCAATCCCAAAATACAAATGCTGAATGTTTTCTCTGATATAAGGAGGCTGAGTCATAGTGGAGTAGGGAGGGGGAGCATGGGAGAAATAGATAAACTCTAGACAGGAAAGAGGGGTTGGAGGGGGCAGAGAGTTAGCAAGATTGGTGGAATGTGATAGACATCATTACCCAAAGTACATGTATGAAGACACGAATTGAAGACACATATTTATATACAACCAGAGATATGAAAGACTGCTGTATATGTGTAATAAGAATTGTAATGTCTTCTAGTGTCATTTATTTTTTAAAAAAATCACTGTCCTTTCTTCTGTACACAGGTGTAGGATCTGTATACTCATTGAAAACCAAAGGTTAAAAAACTGCTATCAGTTCTTGGGCACTCTTGACTCTCATCTGCCTACACTGTAATGAGAAACAGGCAGTAGTGCTCCCAAAGACAGGTACCTGACCTTGCTGATACTTCTTAAGTGGGCATATATAAGTTGGCTGAGAATAAAATTTCACTAATAAAGTTTATGCTTTGAGATGGAGGAAGGGAAGAAGAAACAAAACACAAGACTAGAAAAAATAGTGAAGAAGGAAAAAATGATAACAACTCATATGAGTATCTGTGTGTTTCCTAGGAGATGGTTAATTTCTAGAAGGGAAAAAAAAACTTGTAATTCTATATGAAGTGTGCTCTGAAGGCTCTTACCTTTCCTATTATACAAAAAGGACGAGGAGGGAGAGTAAGAAGAGATTCTGTTATTGATATCTGAACATGATATGGTTGCTGATGCTTTGCTGAATTGTAATGAAGAAATACTGACAACCTTTTCTAACTACACATGGATGACATGTCTGTTGTAGGAAGTCAAAAAATATTAGTTGAGTGGATAGCTTATGCTTATTTAGGACAGTAGTACAATTGTATTGAATTGGCTGGAAAATATATATATTGCTTAGGTGACAAAAAGAAATTCCATTAATTTTCTGTAATAGTTTTTTCAGCTTGTCTTCTGTATGCTCAGTACCTTGAGGTTAATGTGGAGTGAAGAAGACCTTTTTTAACCATTAACAATTTATTTGTGTCCTATTGTCTATTTTGGATATCTAGGTGTCTTTTATATATTTATTGCCTTTTATATTTGCTGCATCTTCTCCTGTTGCTTAGAATGAAGTCTGGCTATTAATTTAGAAGCAGGAAAGAGTTTATATATGCTCATAGATATGAAGTAGATGGAAATCTTGGAACCAGGCCTAAGTATAATGAATGGGGCTCTTTGCTGCCCTAGGTATCACATCTGTTGTGGTCTTTAGACTGATGATCACAGAACAATTCTAGTCCTGCATGGCTTTTGGGGATGATATGCTTGTAGAAAGTGAATACTGGACTTGAATCATTCCATCTGCCTGTTTATTTCACTTCTGGGTCTCTAGTAATTTACCTGCTTTCTCAGAACCTCCATTTTAGCTCAAGAGAAGTCACAAAAGTGTCTGGACCCCTCACATGCTACATACAAGAACATAGACATACAGAGCATAGCAGATCTGAGTCCAGATAATCTTTCTAGTCCATCTTTGTCAGAACAGCATTGTCTTCCAAGTAAACACTGCAGATTAGGAGGAGAAATTGTACTGGGGCTCCATTTCTCTGAAATTTTACTAACACATCAATGTCAGAAGCCTTTTTTTTTTTTAACCTTGCCTACATCCTTTCACAGTCTGTCAGCTTAGAAAGACTATTTTCTTTTCCTCTCTAAAAGTACCTTCCACAAATGTTATATTCCCATTTCCAAGGAACAAGAAGTGCCATGACTCAGCTGTAGATGGGAAGCAAGAGGAGAAAGCTGCTTTCACGTGACAGCACACAACAAAGGGATATTTTCAAATTATTATATTTACAAAAATCATTACATTTATACCCTATCATGGATATGATATAAAATTTAATGCTGTTGTTATTATTGGAATCCTAAAGTCAAATGTGCTATTTGATGAAGAAATATATATCCATTTAATAAAAACTTTTGAAATAGCAAGCTAACAAAATTCTGATGGTTTTGAATAAGGCAAAATATTCTTTTACTAGATGAAAGTAGCACAAAAATCAAATACTGAAAACAGATTTAAAAACTAATGACAGTATATTTTTAGCTTCTGAATAGTAGTGTTGCATGTCATCCCAGAGGGTTTTTTGCAGCAGAGCATTATTTGACTGTAATTCAGGCACTTCACATGCACACCACACAACACACACACACACACACACACACACAGAGAGAGAGAGAGAGAGAGAGAGAGAGAGAGAGAGAGAGAGAGAGAGAGACGTAGTTCTAAGTAATCATTCTCTGTGACTTTAACACTTGACTTTTCTTAGAGCAGCCCCATTTTATTCAGCTGAATAGAGGCTGAAAGTTTTATCTGAGTTCTATGTGTGTGAATCATTAAAAAAAATTTTGTTAAGGATGTAGCTCTATAGTAGAATGCTTGTCTAGCATACATGGAGTCCTGGGTTCAATTGCCAGCACTGCAAGGGAGAAAGAAAAGGCTGATAAAATAACTTTTTGTACTTTTTATACATTTACTGAAGTAATTAACTACATACTGACCAATAAAATAATCCTAAGGATTTATCTACTGACTATCCCTTAAGTTTAAGACTTGACAATAATAGGGAAAAAAGAATTAATACCTCCCAAGTCTTACATAATAAATGCAGCGCTGCTGCATCAGTCAATAGACACTTAGGTTTTTTCCATTTTTATCTGTCATGAATAGTGCTCCAATGGAATATGGGCCTACAAATGTGTCTTGGATATACTGATTTTATTTGCTTTGTATTTGAATTCAGTACTAGAAATGCTGGATCATATATATAGGTTCATTTTTTAAAAATATATTTTTAAAATATTTATTTTTAGTTGTAGTTGAATATAATACCTTTATTTTATTTATTTTTATAAAGTGCTGAGGGTACATTCAGGGCCTTACACATGCTAGGTGAGCACTCTACCCTCTGAGCCACAACCCTAGCCCATGATTTTCAATTTTTTGAGGAATTCCCATACTGTTTTCCACAATGACCATATCAATTTACATTTCTGTCAGCAAAATGCAAGGGTCCCCTTTTCCCCACATCTTTCCCAGCATTTGTTATCTTTAAACATGTTGACAATAACCATTGAAGCTAGAATGAAGTGAGATCTCATTGTGGCTTTGATTTTCATTTACCTAATAATTAGTAATATTGATCATGTTTCCTGTACCTCTGAACCCTATGTATGTCTTTAGAAGAATTTCTACTTAGATCTATTGCACATTTTTAAATCAGGTTATTTGTTCTTTGCTATTGCACTGTTTGCATTCTTTATATATTCTGGATGTTAATCAATTATCAGATAATATAGTTTACAAATATGCCCTCCCATTCTGTAGGTTGTCTCTTCATTCTCCCAATTTTTATCAATCTTGTGTAGGAGGTTTTCAGTTTGTCTTCTTTTTTTTTCCCCTGTGTCGTTGGGTTTTTTCCATAATATCCTAGACCATTCTAAGGTTCTGGAGCATTTCCTATGTTTTGGGGGACTCAATTTTAACTATAATCTGAGTAAATATGTCTTCAAAATGTCTCTTTAAACTTTCTCTCCGTTTATTTAGGCAATACTGCCCTATGTCTGTATATACCAGTATTATTTAAATAGTATATTGTACTAGTTTGTTTTGTATATGTCATTAGAAATATACAATGAACACAAATAAACACATTTAACAGTATTTTGTATTTATGTTTTGATACTGGTAAGGAATTTGAAATTCTTCCTTCTTGAATGAAGCTTTTGATTGTTTTTTTAAAAAATCCCTTAATGGTTTTTATTGCAGATCTAACATTCTGTAAGTTCTTCTCTCAATTTTATATATTGTTTGCCTCATCCTTGTGCACTTTTAAATGAAAACAAAGAGCCAGTCAAAGAAAGAAATCCTTACAAAGTGAAATTCCAGTGCAGCTGCCTTCTACTATTCTTCAACCTAATGTTTTGTTATGAATTAATAATTTATAGAGATTAAAAATTCTCACAAGGCATCACCTCCCAAAGCATATTCTGCTGGCTTAGTAGGTTAAATATGATAATAAATGGGAGACAGAAGGAAGAAGTTGAAAAATGATAGCCATAGAAAACAAAAGGGAAATGAGGAAAATGTAGTATTGAATTCCTTCAATGTCTTAAGAATCCATGACTCAGGCAGAACCCTGAACAGAAATCTAATTCTCCAAGTGCTGGACAAAGTTAATTAATTTGCAAATATATTTTATCTTGTAGTGATAGCCATGTGTACTCTGGGAAATTAGGAAAAAGGAGGCTGAAAAAGGAGGCTCCAACATGAAGAAATGGCAGGCTCACATGACATGACTCTAACCCTAAAAAAATGAGGTGACACCAGCTCATTACATCTCCTCCAAATGAAATCCTAATAGTAGGAAGCTAAGGTAGTGAAGGGGGAACTTGGCAATGCACTCAATATACTGTTTCTAGTTTCTCTGCTGTGTACTTAAGTTTTTTTTTTTCCAAATGAATTGTGTCTGCAGGAAGAAAGGCCCTTCTGGCTTTTGTCATCAGCCCCAAAGTAGGATGGCAGATTGTTTGCTTTTCTTTCTTAAGTCCTCTGGTCACTGTGTTCCTTGCCTTCATCTCTAGTATTTTATGTTGAATTCACTCACAATGAGGATGACTCTTAATTCACTTCATTCAGTGACTTGCACTGCCAAGATTCTAGCACAAGGGTTCTTGCTTGGGCCATTTCTATATACAGATATCTAGCAATAAAGATACTTTCCTTTTATTCAAATTACTTCACATGACTATATACTTTTACATCACTGGCAGAATAATTATGAAGTCAAAACTGTAGTAACAGGGAGAAGAAGAATAAAAGCCTACATTCAAAGTGGAGTCAGACCATGCTTTATTGTCAACTTCTCCAATTATCTTCCTTTTGCAAGAGTAAATTTTTTGGTCTAATTTTTTGAGTTAGCAACTTCTCATCTTGTATAACACAAAAGAGAAAGTGGTTATTAGCATAGTGAGCAATAAGGAAATAACTAAAGATAACTTGGAGATAAAGTTGGATATTTATAACAAGAAAAGTGTATGAGTGCCTTTGTAGACCATATGATAAAGTCTGACATGTAGTCTATGTATAATGGGAAGGCATTGAAAGTGTTTACAGAAAAGAATTAAATGACTTATATTTTTAAAATAATATTATAGCTACCATGCACACATTGGATGGAGGAAAAGAAATGGTAGAATTATGGTTGGTGTTTTAGGTGTGAAAAAATAGGGTGTATTGAAAAGTTTGGCTGTTGGAAGATTTTTACTGTAGGTAGAAAGATTAGACCTTGATAAGAAACCAATAATATAGAAAATTACTTTAAAAATAGGAGCATATCAGAATATATTCCAGGCTTATTTTGAACAACTGAGTGGTCATAGGCACCAAATTATTCATCCATCTGTGAACTTGACTCATACGTGCTTTTAATAGTTTATATTTAACATATGAGTGAGATTACCTCCACACAGTTTTCATTTGGTGGTATGAAAAAATAGGCAGCTTGGGAGGCTGAGACAGGGGGATCATGAGTTCAAAGTTGCCTCATCAACTGTGAGGTGCTAAGCAACTCAGTGAGACCCTGTCTCTACATAAAATACAAAATACTACTGGGGATGTTACTCAGTGGTTGAGTGTTTCTGAGTTCAATCCCAGCTATCAGTCCTCCTTGCCCAAAAAAGGAGACTATCAACAAAAACAATATTATCCAAAGAATGTCTTTAGTAAAATGGAGCCAGAAAGTCATTAAGGAAAAATGACTATTAATACACTTCTCACACTGATACCTGGAAATGTGCAAAATTTTGTGCACCTGTATTTTTTCACTACCGGCATCTGAAATAGCCAGAAAATTACATTGTGTATAGAGGAGGAGGCTGGGGATTGAACCCAGAGGTACTCAAACACGGAGCCACATCCCCACAGCCAGTTTTCAATTTTATTTAGAGACAGGGTCGCACTGTGTTTCTTAGGGACTATCTAAGTTGCTAAGTTTTGTCTTGACTTGAAGTCTTCCTGCCTCAGTTTCTTGAGTCACTGGGATTACAGGCTTGTGCCACCATACCCATATTTATTTGATTCTTTAAGAAAATACTCACAGCTATAAACAGGGTTGAGACTGGCTGATGTGCTGTAAAAATATTGAATGCACTAGAGTGGTGTTTTGTGTTCTTTTTTGCACCTCAGTGTGGGTAGAAACTAATTCTTGTACATTATTCCAGAGTCAACAGATGATACGCCCACCCCTGAAGACTACTTAAAAGTGGCCCCTGTTTAAAAATGTTCAACCCAGCCTCCCCAGACATGTAGCACCACTGAGACCTGCTTAAAGTGGCATGGATAAAGAGTTCTCAGACTGATAGGATGTCTGTCTGATCTCAGTTTTAGAAGAAGGCCACGGTGAATGATCAATGAAAGAATAATTAGGCAAAGAGTGAGGACTTATTGTTTTCTTTTTTGTACTGTTGCATATGTTTGATGACACTTTGGATACACCAAGACCCTTACCAGGTGTGTGTGTGTGTGTGTGTGTGTGTGTGTGTGTGTGTCCCATATCCCCTGAGTATATGGAGGAAAAATCATTTGTTCAGTTTTCACATGAAATGTAGAGCAGTGAGTCACTAGGCAGATGGCTACTGCTTCCATGTTGATATATCAATCTTTAATATCTCATCCTAAAAAAGAAAATAACCAATATCCTTCAATAAACATGTCTTGTGTAGTGGAAATATTCCTGGCACTCAGACTGCAAATTTATGAATGGACAGCTGCTTGCCTATAGAAGGGGAGCACCTCCTATGTCCATGACTTTTTGTATTCCTCCTGAAATTTCACCAGTACCTAGAAGGTGCAGATGGTTTTGTGTAAAAGTTGTATACCACCTCCAAGCCCTATGAAATGGTCATCTATTGGCTAGGTGAAGGGAATACTGAGCATCACTCTGAAACTTATAAATCACTGTGGAAGGTAAGGCTTTCAGAGTAGAACCCTGCCTGGATGGTTAGAAATCCAAATAGGATGAGCAGTAGGAGTCTACCATAGCCTTGGTCCTGTGGAGAAGTTTATGAGGGGCTATGGTCTTCCCTATGTTTCTGGCCCCATGGGCCTCTTTTCTTATAAAAACCCAAGAAAAAGTTTCAAAATTTGAATGGAGTATGTAGATTGCATCTGGTAAGGTTCCTGACCTTCATGTAGCAAGAACAGGGACACTTTGAGTGCAATAAGTTTGTTTTGTACCTGAGGGAGCTAGGATATAGGTTGTTGAGTTTATTTTTGAGTCAAATACACATAAAGAACTTACCATTGGCAGACACTTGGCCTATAATTTGGGAATTAGCACAGTCATAACTCTAAGTCCACCTTAGTTTCCATTGTTCTCAAGAAGTGAGTCAGGAGCACCATGTCTTTAAACAGGTGAGGGGAACAGGATGTTTCACTTGACACAATCCTGGATTTCTCTAAGTATGGAACCCTCCAACTAAATGTTGAAAAGAAGTACATACAAGGAAGAAAATGAGTGGACTTTATGCCATAAGGGAGGACTCCTGTTTTAAGTGTGGGTGTTTGTGTGATTGTTGTAATGGATGTCTGAATAAACCACAGGCTCCACCCTTGTGTGAATCTGATCAGTGGCCTGAGTTCGGGGCTTACTTCATAGAAGGATCACAGTGATTTGTGTTGAGATTTTGGGTATCCAAGCATCAGAAGTGTCTTTGGGAACTTAGACCTAGGCCCAGTGTGGATTTCTTCACAACATTAGAAATCTCAGACAGGATTTCACACAATTTTCTCTGTAGAGCCTTGTCAGCCAAAGTTAAGAGCCTGAAACACACATGTACCTCACATTTTAGAATCATTTTCCCTGCTGCTGCACTCTTTGGAAAGCCCACCTGCATGAGGTCTCAGATGAAATATGGCTATATCTCTATCAAGAAAATTTTTAAATTTGTAGGACAATGAACAACTGGAGCTCTTTAGGAACTCCTTGTTTCTATCCACGACTGAATCAGAGATAAACTTCAGTGGCCAGAACTAATTAAAATACTGGAGAATACAGATACCAGTGAGTCTGAGCCTTCTGATAGTGGGGCCTAGGGAAGATGACTGTAGGTGTGTGCAGAGAAATCATTGCCAATATCACCAGAATCTGTTTTTTTTTATTCCAAATCACATGGTACTGACATCATGCACCCGGTGGACCCTGGTATGGGAACGCATCCTCTAATGGAGAGTGGGGTGGGAATATGCTCAGAGTCAGGTTTCAACTCAGAATTTTGGAGAGGCTAAATGAGTTTTCTCCTGAGGCCTTGAATCACCATCCAGGATAGAACTGCCTCCAGCACTACGTCCTAGTTTACCTCTTGTATTTCTTGCAGCATAATACCAAATTCCCTGTGATAGAGCAATAACAGCCATAAAACCTGGAGGATGGCTCAATGGCTTTACAACCCTCACAGGAAGACATTTGGCCACCAGTGGCCACATTTCACCTCCAAGAAGAGGATTCAGCATTGCTTCTGCAAGCATGTCCAAGGGTATTAAACAATGTCTTCCAGTTCACATAGATGGACATCCACTGCAATTGTCTCACTCCAAAGAGAGCCAACATTCTTGGAAGCCGCAAAAATTCCAGGCACCAAAAATTTAGAGGCATTGGTGAAGAAACTAATAGGTCAGCATGCTTCCATGACTACTAGAACATTTTTACCTTGGTTCAAATTTTATAGTCCTCTATGCCACCTGCAACATTGTGAGCTCCTGATCATTACCAATGCCAGATAGCCCATCAGATATTCTTCCTCTTCTCTCTATAATTGTATTTTTTATTTTTTGTGATGGGAATTATATCATATTGGTCATGATGGTATTTGTAAGTATTTTGGGGCAACATATATTTGCAGGTACATTCTGTGAATTTTCATATTTCTTGATCTACATATTTAATCTAACTGTAAATCAAACCTTACTCAATATTTACTACTATCCCTAATATTAATGCTAAATCTAAATCTAATATAAAGTAAATGCAATTAGAATAGTCTGTGGTTTTATGTGTATTTTGACTTACATTTTCAATTATCAATGGTATATGCTATATGACTTGTCATATATATATTATCATACATATCCATGAATCCCCAACTTTTAGAAAGGTATAATTACATGAATCACATTGCAATCAACCCTGTTTCAGAACATGTATTTTTAAATGCATATATAATGCTGTATAGACTGTTACATGTATGTTCTTATGAATACTTGGATTTTAGAATATAAAAATTAATTCCCTAAACAGAACACTAACCCTAAATGATATCTGAACTGAAAATTCAACTTAAAGTGACCTCTTTAGATAAACAAAGTTTTACATAAAGTAGGTACATTTAAATGAATATTTGTGTGTATTGTGAATTATATGTTTTATTATCAATTTCATATTTGCACATATATTACTAAATATCATGTATGTGGTATATTCTTACATCCCCAAATTATAAAATATTTAATACATGAGTCACATTATACTTTTAACTAAGTCTGTACATTTACATTTATATGGATTTTCATACAATGTTCACAAGTACATTTTCAGGAATTCATATTTTCAGATGTATGTATTGATTGCCTCAACCTACATTAACTCCATACAATATAGAATACTAACCCTAAAATTAGCACTTAACTATACCTAATTTAAGATAAATGACTCTATATTCCTATGAGATGTCATGTGTATATTCATTTATATTTTCAATAATCAATGGTGTATTGAGGTATAACTTAGTTCATATTCATTACATGTCATATCCATTCATCCTCTAATTAAAAAACTTTTATTCATATGATCCACATTATATCATTTCCATTTCAGAACATATTTATTCATATCTGTTTTCAAACACATTTTCAAATGACCTTTCTAATAAACATACATACTTTTCAATGTACATATTCATTCCCTAAGCCTGACCCTAATCATCTCAATATATAATACTAACTCAAATGTTACTGCTATACCTATACCAAGTTTGACATAACTGTATGCATATGAATGTTAGTTTCCATGTGTATTTTAAAATATAATTTCAAACCTCAAAATAATACTTAGTATAAATATCCTTAAAAACATCAAAAAACAACACTGATGCATCCAAAGACTTTTTAAAAAAATTTCTGGCATAAATTGTGTTATTGTTCTTATATCCAGTCATTCATATTTCCACAAGAGACTTTACCTCTCCCCTCTGTACCGTGTTATAGCAAATGTAAGAGCACATGGCTGGTTCACTCTCCCAGCACTGAAATTAAAAGTTAGTGACTGCCCTCTTCGATTTCTCACCATTTTTGCTGTGTTTTCTGTGCTGATCTGTGCACTTGGAGTTTGCCTGGATGGAGGGAGAAAATCTTCAGTTTTCTAATGTGGTGACCACATTTGTGTCCTGGGGAGCCTTGCCTACCCGGAAGCTGTCTCATCTGCTGCTGAGGATTAGGAGGGGTTCTAGGTCTCGGTCAGTGTCCAGGTGTTCTCAGTTGTTGGCAGGTCACTTTTAATTTCCTCCTTTCCCCCCTGAGAATCCTGATGTCATCTTAAGTCTTTGTACCAATCACACTGGGCTTTAAAGTGGCATCTGGTGGACTGTAAATTTCATTGTGTGTCTGTTTTATTTCTGTTAAATGGGTGAAGAAAACCAAAACCAAAATAAGAAACACCTCAACCAACCAGACAACCCCACTCCCCACAAACATTCTCAGAAGAGAAAAAAAAAAGACTTTTAGAAAATGAATTTTCTGTTGTGTTTTGTGGAGTGAGGGCTTGTTCAGGAGTTGGACATCTGAGTTGGAGTCCAGGGCAGAAGTCATGCTAATGTTGGCTGCCCTGCCTCACGGAATCTGCATGCACTGTCCATAGTAGATATTCCTGGCTTAGAGAGCAGTTACCTTCCGAAGCTGTTTACTTCAAGAGACTCTCTGACTTAAAGTGTCAGCTGTATTAGTCAGACCCATCTAGAACATGTCACTTGCTCTGAGTTCTCACTCCCTGTACAGAGTTATTGACACCGTTGGATGGATGTACCTAGAAGAATACAAGCCTTAACAGATTTTTGTTTAGGAAAAGATTATTAAAAGTTGAAATACTTTGTGACTTGATATTGCCAAGGAATATGTAATTATGTACATTTCTGAGTGGAGAAACCTTGACTGCGGATGTGTCAAGGACCTGTGCTTGAGCCAATGCAGAATCTTTAGATTTATTTTGCAATACAATAAATGCTGCACAGTTAAAGCTCTAAGTCTGACATTGGCATGAAACTCTATCAATTAATCAATAAATATCTGGGCATGGTGGTGCATGCCTGTAATCCCAGCAGCTCAAGAGGCTGAGGCTGGAGAATCACAAGTTCAAAGCCAGCCTCAGAAAAAGCATGGTGTTAAGCAACTCAATGAGATCCTATTGCTAAATAAAATACAAAATAGGGCTGGGTATGGGGCTCAGTGGTTGAGTTCCTTGAGTTTGATCCCCAGTTACCCCTGTCCCCCCAAAAGAATAAATAGCCAAGATATTAAGATAAACTCTAGGAACATTCACAGGTTCTTGACAGTGTGTAAGTAAGTCAGCAGCATATTACTCTCTATAAACAGGTCTCTAATATCAGGTGTAGTCTGAGAAAAGTTTCTAAAAGGAATTGGCAGTTCTTCTGTAAAGTTTCATTCAATGTACAATGTAAACAAATATTGTCATTAGTAAAAAGGAAACTGGAAATGAAATACAGTACTCTTATTTAGAGACAGCAGCACCTGGAGCAATGTTTGAAGCTCTGATTAATCACCATCATAGGAAATGGAATAAACAAAGAAAAAGAAAGACGATCAGGGAGAGAGAAATAGACAACTGAAACTATTCAAAAGACTAAGAAAGAGACATGACTAAAGCTACTGAATCATGAAGGGAATGTGCGGATAAGGCAATTATAAATTCATCTAAGATTGGTGGCCTGCAGAAGCCCTGTACAGAAGACAGACTAGGCATTATTTGTCACAATTTACAAATAAGGAAACTGCGGTATAAAGAAGTTAAATTAATGGGTCTTAAGAGCATCAAATAACAGAGCCACATCTTCTGCTCAACCTCTGGACTTAGTGTAGCCAACTGTACTCTTGTCACCCCCAACCAAGCAATATTTAAAGGAAGTGGAGGCGGACAGAATTAAATGGAGCAGACAGCTTGATGAAGAGTTCAACCATGAATGCTTTCTTGCAAAAACCAAGGTACACCAACTGAATAAGTATAAATGAAATAGAACAAAAAGAAAGTCCAGGATCATCAGGCTCCCGAGCCAGATGCTGAGAATAAAGGTCAGGTGCCGTCAAGATGAAGGGTCAAAGAAGGAAAATGGGGCACCAAAGGGCCCGTTTTGCAGTGTTACTTGGAGCCGACCATCCGTATTTGAAAGATGCAGAAGACACCTTAGGAAGTTACATATCAAGTGCAACAGTGATCAAAATAAGTCTGAATTTCTTCTTTTGGAGGTTTTTAGAGACTACAATGTTTTGCTGAAATATTGGGAAAATATGATTTTTATTCATGGATGGTTTTTGTAAATATCCCAAAGTTATCTGAAATAAGTTGGTTTTGTGACCCCTTTAGTGAAGCCCCTGGGCAATAAAGTTGGGTGAGGTCATGTGGCGTATTGGGTCTGAGACTTGGGCCATTCTGTAGCTAGACAGAGGCTTGGGGGGAGGAGGCCAAAGCTAGGCTTCTCCTTAGGATCTTCTGCTAGGAATGGTGGTCCCACTTCACACCAGCGTCTGCCCACAGCCACCCCGCTGCTGGGTGGGCTTCTGTAAGGGGTGGATATTTCATGATTCCCTTCGTTGGAGTGAATAATTGAAAGTGGAGAGGGATATGTGAGTGCTTCTTTGAAGGATGTAATTAGGTAATATCATGCAAGAAGGAAACTGTCATAAAGCTAATAAAATGCAAATGAGAAGGAACTGCAGCACTGCTCATCTGTGTCACCTCATTTGCAGACTTTATGATGAAACAATAGTGATGAGCCAAGGAGTCACTCACGTCCATCAGAGTCGTGGCAGAGTCCTGACCGATGGCCTCAGTCAAAGGGAAGCCTACCACCACTGGAAGTTGGTCTTTACTGAACTTGGATTTGAAGTCGAGAGAAGGGTGGAAACTGGTGTGCCGTATGGATCAGAGGCAATATTTTGATCACATGTATACTTCTGGAACTTTTCTGACTCATGAGCTATTTGCCAACACTTACATATGTTCATCCAAATCCAAATTCTTCTGCTCACAACATGTCAAAAAATATTTCTATTGCCCCTTCTGAAGCCATCTTAATTATAGGAGCTGAATAGATTTCAAAGTCATCAATGACGCTATCAGTCATAATTTGCCCAAATGCTTCAGAATGCATTTGGTCATTTCTTGTCACACTTACCTTTTCAGCTATTGAATTTATTTTATGAGTTTCAGAGTTGTCACCTCCCCCGTCCCAAGACTTGGGGATTGGTAAATAAGCAAATCTTGGTTAGTTATTCATGCTACTTTGACTCTGGAGATTTAATGACTGCTAGATTTTCTCATTTACACACTGAGTGCAAATCTAATTCTAAACTAAAAAAAAAAAACTCTATTTGAAAACTTCCAGAATCTACAATGATTTTTGGCTCATCTCTAGAACTTTTCAAGTTATGAAAAACTTGCTTTTGAGGCATAGCAGCAAGAACTACATAAATCCTTTCAAGCAGAGAAATCCGTTCCAAGCTTTGTCAGCAGTGTGGTGTCTAATGGTTTTCTCCATTTCTCAGGCCTCCTGGGATGGTGCTGATTATTTGGTAGATATTCTAGGATCAAATTGTAATGACTGTGTCTTTTTCTTTAGTAGAAACTGAGAATGGATAGTCCTTCATTTTAAAAGTATACTTTAGACCATTTATTCCTAAATCTTCAGTTCATTATCAGGCTCATGATCACATCTCTCAGGCTCCTCCCACTGATGTGGACACAGATTGACTGTCTTCTCCCGTCCTCTGTGGTGTGCTCCGCTCCCTGGAGAGGTCTGTGTCTCCTGGAGAAGAGACTTCACAGTGCAACCCTTTTCATCATCATTTAAAACCTGTCAACACACTGCCCTTGTGTTTGAGCAATCTTGAATGATTACACAAGTATCCACAGACATGGGTTTCAGGAGAGAAAAGTTGTGGGTGTGGGTAGCAACTCATGCTCTCTGAATCCTCATATGACCCAAACCTGTGTCTTGCGATCTGGAGGGAGTATCAGAAGGCTCTAGTGGACCTAGGGGACTGCCGACACTGTCTCTCCAGGTGGGAAACCCGAGGCGTTCATATCCACTGGTTTTGCCTTCCTCTATTGTTTATTTATCCATTCAAAGAATTCAGGAACAACGTTGCAGGGTAGAAATAAATCACTTTTGTTCAGTCTTGAAACACTTGACTTTTGCTCAACTTGCTCTGTGTGTGTGGGGGGGGAGGACTCACCAAATTGTCCTTTATTTAGACCATTTGTAAGTAAGACTCGCATCTCTAATTCTTTGACCTCGGTCCAGAATTCCATTTTCATCTTTGGAGTTTAGTGGAATTTATAAATGCACAGATGGGATGTCATTTATTCTCAGAGAAGGATCTTAATCTGCTTTGCCAATTTGACTGTGGAAAAGATCAAGTTGTGGGGGGAGAGATTTTTTAATTGTTGAGGAATTCTAGAAGACTAAAAGGAATATTTTTTGTCTGTCTACTATCAGGATTCCTTGAGTCGTTTATTGAGTGCACAGGTTGCTGGGCACAGAAATGATCACATTATCTCCAAGAAATTCTGAACCTAGGGCCAAATACAGGTAAGAAAATGTGACAGCAGGATTAATGTCAATGGGAAGAGGAGTGCACAGGGCTGAAACAGTCAGCCGTGGGGCTGGAGCCCTGGACGGAGGGGACCGGCTCAGCTGAGTGGATGAGCCCCACAACCCACTGGCCCTCCATCACTCTCTGGGGACTTTCCAGCCTGAGGCTTTGGTCCTGCTGGGTTTTAGAGATTACTAGTAAATCCACACCCAACAACTTGCTCTCCTGAAACCTTAACATGTCTTTACCTCTTCATCACCTTCTTCTGCACTGTACCAGAAACTAGAACCTCTGAGTGAGTCTTAAACACCAGCCTGTTCCAGCTCTTTAGGAGTGAATTATTCCATGAGGTGGCTGCAGTCCTATTCTGGGTTGCCCCCAAGGGTCAAGATTTTTCCTCACATACATGGAAGCATGACTCTTCCAAGAACTGTTGAAAAGCAACAGTGCAAATCTTTCTGGATCCTGACCTCATGTTAAAACCCAACAAGCCCTGGCCATGCCTGGAGCCTGGGGAGCGCCACGTCACATCACCCAACATGAAACATGCTAAACACACACCACACCTTTTTCTTTTTAGTAGCACCATGACATCTGGGTAGCAATTCATCTGCAGAAGTGATTAATCTGGGCATTGGCTGATACTTACTGAGGACAAAGAAAACCATCATCACTAAGTAAGATCTGTAGGTATCAACTTAAGTAAGAAATAGAGATTCTCCAAAGATTACTAAGTGCATTCAGGAGTACAACAGGGCTATGCACGCCAGAGTGAACTATGTGTGTACCCAAGGGGAGTGCAAAATGAAGGTTACAGATGTTTTTTTGTACTAGGGATTGAACCCAGCAGTGCCTTGTCATGCTAAGTTGGCTGTGCTGTGTTCAAACTTGTGGTCCTACTGCCTTGGTCTTCCAGGGATTACAGGTGCACACCGCTGTGCCTGGCTACATAAGTTATTTTAAAACCATGAAATTTGGCTACAAGGATCGATAGACAAGGACAATGTCAGTCTGAGATTAATTGACAGTAGGTGGCAGACATCCTTGCAGGCCTATCTTCTGTGTCAGGTTGCTGTGGCCTTTGTGCTTGGTCGTGCTTCTTGCAAGGTTGTGTGATGATTTTGTTATCAGGCACAAGCAGGAGTTCTATTTCTTCATAGACCTTCAGCCTCATTTATTTAATTTGATGTTGTTGGTAGGACTTGGCCCAGTGACTTGATTTTGACTCTAACAATTTTCACACAGGGAACATTGATTCATAGTAAGCAAGATCTTTGCACCGTGTACTATTATAAGTCCATATTACTGACATTAGAAACCACTACCCGTTCTTAAAAGAAAAATTCTGAAATGTCCTACAAGGGCCAGGGTCTAGGGGTGGAGTTCAGTGTTGGGGCACATGTCTACTCTGCATGGGGCCCTGGGGTCCCCAGCACTTAAAAGAGCAATATATATGTATATATTTCTCAAGCTCTATCCACTTTCCTGCAAATGACATGATTTCAATCTTGATGGCTGAATAAAACTTCATTATGTATAAATATACCACATTTTCTTTATCCCTTCATCCACTGATGGACACCTAGGCTGGTTCCATAGTTCGGCTATTGTGAATTGTGCTGCTATAAACGTGGGTGTGCCTACATTACAGTAGTGTGATGAATTTAATTCTTTAGGATGAATATTGAGGAGAAGTATAACTGAGTCATATGGTGGTTCCATTTCTAGTCTTTTGAGGACCTCCATCTGGATTTCCATAGTGTTTGTACTAATTTATAATCCTACCAACAGTGCTCCTTTTTCTCAACATCCTCTCTAGTATTTATTATTGTTTGTATTCTTTTTAAAATTTTTTGTTGTAGTTGACAGCATGCTTTTATTTTATTTTCTTATTTTTGTATACAGTGCTAAGCATCGAGCCCAGTGCCTCACCCACACTAGGCAAGCGCTCTGCTCCCAAGCCCTAGCCCCGGCCCTCATTGTTTGTATTCTTGATGGCCGATATTCCGACTGGAGGGAGGTGAAATCTCAGTGTAGTTTGGATTTGCATTTCCCTAATTGCTAAGGACATTAAATGTTTTTTAATGTATTAGTTGGCCATTTATATTTCTTCATTTGAGAAGTATCTGTGTAGTTTATTTTCCCATTTGTTAATTGGGTTATTTTATTTTATTTTTTGGTGTTAATTGTTTTTTGAGTTCTTTGTGTTTTCTGGATATTAATCCTCTGTCAGGAGGGTAGGTAGCAAAGATTTTCTCCCATTCTTTAGGTCCTCTCTTCATGCTCTTCATTGTTTTTTTGGCTGTGCAGACACTTTTTAATTCGATGCCATCCCAATTATTACCTCTTGGCATCATTACTTGAGATTTAATGGTCCTGTTGACAAAGTTGTTGCCTGTTCTCATACGTTGCAGTGTTGACTCTGTTTCCTTGTAGGAATGAATGATTTCTGGTCTAGTGCCTAGGTCTTTATTCCATTTTGAGTTGATTTTTGTGCAGGGTGAGTGATAGGGTCTAGTTTCATTCTTCTGCATATGATAACCAGTTGTCCCAGCACCTTTTGTATAAAGGCTGTGTTTCTGCAATGTATGCTTTTGGCATCTTTGTCAAAGATCAGCTTGCATATGGAGTGTGTGTCTGTGCCTTTGCTCTCTGTATCAGTTTTGATGCCAGGGTGTGAAGTCAGGGATGGTGGTGCCTTCAGCATTGAGTTTTTGGCTTAGAATTGTTGTGACCATTCTGGGTTCTTTATTCTTCTAAATGAATTTCAAAACTGTTCTTTCTAATTCTGTGAAGAATGTCATGGGTATTTTGATGGCGATGGCATTGAATCTGTGTACTGCTTTTGGTAGTATGGCCTTTTAACAATATCATTCTACCTCTCCATGACCATGGGGGACTTTCAACTTGTGCCTTCTTGATTTCTCTCTTCAGTGTCCCATAGTTTTTTTATGGTAGATGTCTTTTACCTCCTTGGTTAGACTGATTCCTAGGGGTTGATTTATTTATTTATTTATGTCGTGGCTATTATAAATGGGATTGTTTCCCCCAATTTCTTTCTCAGCAGATTCATTGTTGGTATAGGAAAGCTATTTAGTTTCGTATGTTGATTTTGTAACCTGCTACTGTTGAAAATATCGGGGGGTCCTGGGCACCCCAGGAGTCAAAATAAACACTTGAAGATGAATTAGTCAGCCAGCAGGCAAGAGCTTACTTCTGTGAAGAAGGGCACACAGCAATCAAAACCAAAAGCACGTGCTACAGCAGGCGGTCGGCTTGGCTGGTAACCCTGAGGCCAGGGTGCCGGTCCTGCCCATTGGTTGGGCTGACCACACAACAGCTATGAAGAACAGAGGGTGTCTGATGGCTCGTCTGGGTCCAGGCTAACTTTACTCCCTCCTGTTGGTTACTTAAAGAGACATGCCTCTGGTTGTCCTCCATGCCCTTCGTGTTCTTGTGGTGGGAAGGTCTCCCTGAGGTGAGTCCTGTCTGGCACACACACAATACTGAGCAAGGAAGGGAGGAGGTACAGATACAGGAAGATGGGCAGTCATTGTAAGGAGATAACTGTCAGGAAACGGGAGGGTTTAAAGCCCGTTTTCTCTGGTGTGACAGAAAAGACAGATGAACTTGTTTTCCTCAGTAGTTTCTTTTCAGATCTCCTAAGTGTAGAATCATCTAATCTGCAAACATTGATAATTTGATTTCTTCTTTTTCTAATTTTTCTCCTTTATTTCCATCTCTGTCTAATGCTCTGGCTATAATTTCTAGTACTATATTAAACAGGAGATGTTCTGATATAGATATTAGATGTTCCCCCCAAAACCTAATATGTAAGAGAATTCAAAGTTCAGGAGAGAAATGGTCTAGTTATGTCAACCTCAACCTAATCCCTGATATGGACCAATTGGGTGGTAACTACGGGAAGGCAGGGTATAGCTGGAGGCTGTGGGTGCCTTGGGGCGTGCCTTTGGGGTACATCTTGTCCTTTCTAAGCAGAGCATGCTCTCTCTCTGCTTCCTGATAACCATGCCCTGAGCTGCCTCCCTCCCATTCTCTTCCACCATGATGTTCTGCCGTAGGCCCCAAGGAATGAAACTGGCCACCTATGGGCTGAGATCTCTGAAACTGGGAGCCCCAAATAAACTTTTACTCCTTAAAATTGTTCTTCTGGGGTCTTTTGGTTACAGCAGCGAACATGACTGAAACAGGAGTGGTGAGAGTTGATGTTCCGTCTTGTCCTTCTTGGGTCGTGACTGAGGTGCTCTGAATACTCTCTAGACCCCCATGCTCCCTTCGATCTGGGAGGGCCTTCTTTTGCATGTTACTCCAGGGCTCTCCTAACTTGCTTTAATAAATCTGTTCCCATTTTTTCTTCTAGTCATGCTTATTGGCTTCCCACTCACCAAAAAGTGAATTCTTTGCACCCATCTGGGGACACTGCTTTATCTCTAATGTACATAGGCAAGAAAACTGAGGATCAAAATATTTACAGAACTTCCTAAGATCACAAGACCCAGAGTTGGCATCCTAACTCTGTATTGCCCATCTTTTAAGTCCAGGACCTTGCCCAGTTGCATCAGGTGAAGGAATAAAAAAAAACCTGATTATGATTAGAAAAAGAAAAGAGCACGTTTGGATCAAAATGAATCAATTTATTCAGAATGTAAAAAGTTAATGACTTGTGAAGAAACAACCATCTCTCTTGTAGCTAGGGTACCACTAGATCTAAAGTTTTCCTGAGCTGCATCTTCTAAATAATGTTCTATATTTAAGTTTGTGACCAACATGGCTGTGGTGTAAGAAATGTATTTGGATTTTGTCCTCGGACACTGACTAAAAACACTTGGGACTTCCTGAGTGATATCTGGTATTCATAATGAGCCTGTTTTGATCACACCTGAATTTATACTAGTGAAATAATTTAGGATGGGATCCCTAGTTAGTCATAGGGTAGGAACAGTAACCGTAAAGAGTAATAGACTAGCAGGTCGGAACTTTTGGTGCCTTTGCCTGGATTCTGGAAAGGAGGAAGGTAAGGTTGGACATCGAGTTCTGTAAAAACTCTTCTGTGATGATATTGAATGAACCCGTGGATTGGTGAGCACATCAGGACATTGGGAGGGTCGCTCACCCGAAAGGACATGGTAACTCCACACTCCAAAGCCTTGTTCTATGCATTTCCATCTACTATTGCTGAGTCACATCCTAAGTGACAAACTGGTTGACATGAGCAGTGCTTCTTTGAGCTCTCTTAGAATTCCAGCAAATTATCAAAGTTGAGGAAGGGGCTGTGGGAATTCCAGAAGTATGAGAAGCCCAGGCTTGTGACTGCCATTTGAAGTGGTAGCTAACTCCAGGTGGATGGTGTCAGAGTTGGGTTGTAGGACACTCCGAATGTGGCAGAGAATCGATCTATGTGGGAAAGACCTACTGCATCTGCTGTTGGACATGTTTTGTGTGAGAGTGTAGAGAAATGGTGTGTCTTCCAGAATGGTGTACTTACAAAGCTGTACAATCAGAAAAGTTCTCAAAGCCTGGGTTGTTTCATTTATATTATCATGTGAACAAATAGGGCTGGCTGTTTTGACCCAGAGTTATTCTTTAGTGCCCTGATATCCTTGTACAGACTGCCTGAGAGATTTTCCCAGGTGAGATGAAGAACACTAAATGACATTCACCTATATATTCCTCTTCTTTCACTCTGCCATTCTTAACTGGGAGTCCCCGTGACACCTTCTCCCCGTTGGGAACTCATGATGGCAGAATATTCATTCCAAACACTTGGGTCACAGTAGTTAAACAGAAAGGACTGTTCTGATGAAAAGAGATGTGTGAAAAGAGACATTAAAAGTGATTAGCTGCTCTGTGTTAATTTGATGGTGAATCATCTGGAAGCAAGCCTCTAGAATTCACAGTCAGTGAGTTGGTTAGACTTCACGTTAACGCACCTTCTCAGTGGGAACCGCGAGTGAGGGAAAGCAGAATTCTATGCCTAACAGCTACATGGCGAGATCATTGCTCTGAGGCTCACCAGCAGGAGCATAAAATGGGGTTTGCTTTTGTTTGCTTGCTTTCTCCTGCTTTTTTCTGACCCAGGCTTCAAGCCAAGTGGGTGCGATGTCTTGCCCCTGGTTAGGTCACCCACACTGATGTAGCTCTGTGCTGACCTCATCCACAGTTCCTGCAGAAGAGCCTTGGCCACTCTCTGCCTCTCAGGAAGACAAGCGTGTGTCTGGGCCCCAGAGGGGATGGAACCTCTCTGTGAAGAGAACACTCAGCCTAGGGGTCGCGCCTGGGTTGGAACACCATCTTGTCTCCACTGTTGCTGTATCATTTATGTAAAAATTAGAGAACTCCCTGTTTCTAATCGGCCTCTGGCTGGAGGTTTGCTGCCTGGCGTGTGGCAGCCCCTGCAGCTTCCTCTCTGTTAGGAGACACATCTGGGCCTGCTCCTGTGTCTGGAGGTTGCCGGGAACTGGAAATCGGTGGAAACTCCCACTGCACGCCACCGCTCCCCTCCTCTGAGAGCTGAGTCCCGTCCTCCCCACTTAGTACCAAGACACAGAGGCACAACAGCACCTGTGACGTGTGCGAGGCTGTCCCACAGCTGGCTGCTCCCACCACTCTGCCTGGGATAAAGGAGAGTAGAAATATTACATATTACTTCTCTGGGAATTAGTTACTTGACAATCTCACACTTTCATAACATAATTGAAAAACCAAAGTATTTTTTAAAAGATCATGAAAATACCCCACCACAACTCCTACCCCTTTCCCCCAACAAGGGAAAAGCTGGCGAGAAATGTAGAACTGCTCGTTTCAAATGCACTGACAGAAAAAAAAATGGGTGGTTATCTTGCAAACAAAGAGCCACAAAAGTAAAAAAAAATAAGTAAACGAAATGGAAACACAGGACAACCATTTTAAAAAGTGGAGCAGAGCTGGGCACAGTAGCACACACCTGTAATCCCAGTGACTCGGGAGGCTGAGGCAGGAGGATCTCAAATTCAAGGCCAGCCTCAGCAGTTTAGTAAGGCCCTAGGCAACTCAGTGAGACCCTGTGTCAAAGTCAAAAACAAAAAGGGTTGGGGATGTGGCTCAGTGGTAGAGAGGCATCTCTGTCTTTGATAAGCTCCATCAAAGGATCTCACAACAGTTTTTAGACTTTAAAGTTCTATCATTTGTATTTTATTTTTGAATCACAGGTATTAATATGTATTAGTTGTAAAAATCAGTGTGACTCTCTATTATCTCCATGCATGCCTACATGATGTATTGCTCCTGTCCAACCACAGTCTACCTTCCCCTCTCCCACCTACCCTTCCTGTCCCTGCTAATCCATCTTGTACTGACAGGGCTCTGCTCTTGTTGTCCAGATTTTCTGAGTCTGGCTTATTCCACTCAACATGATGTTCTCCAATTCCATCCACTTCTGCAAATGACAAAATTGCACTATTCTTAATGGCTGGATAATATTCCATATTTTCTTTATCCCTTCATCTGTTAATGGGCACCTAAGCTGGTACCGTATCTTAGATATTGAAGATGGTGTGGCGGTAAACATGCATATATCTCCTCCTTTTTCAGTTCTATGAAACACAAGCACCATGCTGATGTCATTCCATTCCTTTAGATATATACCCAGGAGAGGTACAGCTAGATCACATGGTTCCTCTATTTTTACTCTAGTTTCTTTTCTTTTAGGAGCCTCCACACTGTTTTCTGTAGTGGCTGTACTAATTCACATTCGCACCAAAATGTGGAAGGGTCCCTTTTTTCCATATCTGTGCCAGCATTTTCATTTCTTTCTTCTTTGGCAATGACCATTCTAGTTGGGGTAAGATGGAGTTTCACTCTAGCTTTGTTTTGCATTTCCCTGATGGATAACAATATTGAGCATATTTCCACTTGTCTGTTGACCACTTGTATTTCTTCTTCAGATCTCTTGCCCATTTTAAAATTGGATCACTTGGTTCTTCCTATTAAGAGTGTTGTTTTCTAATGTGGTCTGAATATCAGTCCTCTGTCAGACGCTTGGCTGTCAGACCATCTGTCCCTGCTGTACACTGTCTTTTTGTTCTGTTGATTGTTTCTTCTGCTTGGCAGAAGATCTTTTCTGTTTAACGTAATCCCATTTGTCAATTTTGGCTTTCGTCTCCTGTGCTTTGGAGTTTGATCCAGAAAATTATTGCCTCTGTCAGTATCTTGGAGTGTTTCCCCACGTTTTCCTCTAACAGCGTCAGAGTTCCATCCTCCCTCAGGGTTTGGGTTCCTTTCAGGTTGACTTTTGTACAAGGTGAGAGGCAGAGGTCACCTTCAGTTTTCCTCAGGACCATTTTTCAAAAAGCTTGTCCTTTCCCAGTGTATGTTTTGGGGACTTTTGCCCAGAACCAGTTGCCTGTTGGCGTGTGGGTCATTCTGGGTTCTTTGTCTGTTCCATCAGCCCTTGTGTGTGTTTGTTACTGGTCTTAGCAATAAGTCAGGTTGGCTGCAGCTCTTTATTTTTTATCAAGTTGCTTTGGGTATTTGGAGTCTTGTGATCCCATATGAACTTTGGGATCTTTTTCTAGTCTGTGAAGACATCGTCATTATTTTGATGGGGATTGTATTGGGTCTGTGTATGACACTGGGTGATGTGAACACTTTAACAATGTTAACCCTTCCAATCAGTGAATATGGGAGGTCTTTTCACTTTCCAATGTCTTCTTCAATTTTTTCTGTGTTTTGTAATTTTCATCGTGCTAGGTCTTTCACTTTCTTGTTTAAGGTAATTTCTAGGTTTTTAACTGTTGGGTTTTATGTTGATTTTGTACATTGCTGCTTTGCTGAATTCATGTATCAGTTCTAAGAATCTTTTGATGGAGTCTTTAGATTTTTTCTATGTAGAGAATCATATAATCTGGAAATAGGGATAATTTTACTTCCTATTTGATTATTTGTATGATTTTTTTTCTTTCTCTTGCCTAGGTGCTTGGCTAAAATTTCTAATACTATATTGTATAATAACAGTGAGAATGGACACCCTTATCTGGTTCCTAATCTTAAAGAAAACGCTTTCAGTTTTTTCCTGTTCAGTCTGATGTTGGTTGTGGGTTTTCTATATACAAACTTTGTTGAGATATGAGACTTCTATATCTAATTTATTCAGAGCTTTTTATCATAGAAGGATGTTGAATTCTGTCAAGTGCTTTTCATGGATTTATTAAGATGACAATTTGGTTTTTTTCCTTCATTCTCTTTGTATAATATGTTACATTTACTGTTTTGCATATACTGGACTATCTTTGCGTTCTTGGGGTGAAACCAATTTGATCATGGTGTGTGATCTTTCTTTTTGATGTGATGTTGAATTCTATCTGCTAGAAATTTGTTGAGGTTTTTTTCCTGTATGTTCCTCAGTGACTTTGGTCTCTAATTTTCTTTCTTCCTCCTTTTCTTTCTTTCTCTCCTTCCTTCCTTCCTTCCTTCCTTCCTTCCTTCCTCCCTCCCTCCCTCCCTCCCTCTCTTCCTCCCTCCCTTCCTTCTTCCCTCCTTCCCTCCCTCCCTTCTGTCCTATGTCCTCAGCAGGTTTTGGTAACAGGGTAATGCTGGTCTCAAAGAATGAGGTACAAGTGTCTCCTCCTTTTTCAGTTCTATGAAACACAAGCACCAGTGTTAGTTCTTTAAAAACCGGATAACGTTCTGCACTAAAGCCAACAATCCTGGACCTGCTGTTGCTCCTCTTGTTCTTGGAGACTTTTTATTACTGATTCAATCTTGTTACTTGCTATTAGTCTTTTGGGGTTCAATATTGGGAGGTCACATATGTTCAGAAACTTGTCCATTTCTTTAGATTTTTCCATTTGAAAAGTATATAGTTTTTCAAAATAACCCCCATCTTTTGAGTTCACATAGTATCAGAATGTCTTTTTTTCCCACCTCTGTGATAGATTTTCACTGTTGGAGAGAAACCTGAGGAAAACAACTTGGAAGAGGAACTATGCATTTTGGCTCAGGGTTCAGACCTTTCAGTGCATGTCTAGCTGGCTCATTGCTTTGGGCCTGGGCAAGGCGGAACTCTGTGACAGAAGGGTGTGGTGGGACCCAAGTGTCCACCTCAGCAGCCAGGAAGGGGGGGGTATGAACAGGGAGAGAGAAAATGAGAACGAGGGTGAGGAGCTGAAAACAGAATCCTAAATTTGCCCTTTATACACTTACTCCCTCCCCAGGCTCCACTGCCTGCGGTTTCTACCACTGCCCAATCGTCCCTCAGCTGTGAACCCCTCAAAGACCAATTCATAGAAGAGGTCAGAGCTTCCTGATCCCCTCACTTCCCCCAGTTCTCACCGCTGGGTATTGTGCACTGGGGAATCAGCCTTTACGAGTCCTCGAGGGACCCTTCATACCTGTTATGGTTTGGCCATGAGGTGTGTTAATGCAGGGATACTCAGAGATAAAATCATTGATTCCGAGACCTGCCACCTAACCAGTCCATCCTGGGCTAACTGGAAGGAACCGACCGGGTGGTAACTGTAGGCAGATGGGCTGTTTACTTTTACTCTGGTCTTTATCGTTCTTTGCCTTCTACTGATTTGGGGTATGGTCCATTCTTGCTTTTCTAAGACATTGAGATGCATCATTAAGTTGTTTACTTTAAATCTGAGGGAAGAAAGAGACATTCTAACTGAATGTCTATCTGAATGAGAATAAAAAGAGATATTCTAACTGATACTATAAAACTCAAATAATTGGGAGTATTTTGAAATACTATATACTTTCAAATGGAAAAATCTAAAAGAAATGGACAAATTTCAATACACATGTGACCTGCCAATATCGAACCCCAAATGACTAATAGCTACTCCACATTTTCTAAATGTAGGCAGTTATAAGTATAAATTTCCCTCATAGTACTGCTTTTAATCATGAGATTCATTTGGAGAAATAAGAGACCCAGAATAGCTAAAGCAATCCTTAGCAAGAAAAGATAAGCAGGAGGCATCACAATACTAGACCTTAAACTATGCTACAGAGCAATAGTAACAAAACAGCATGGCATTGGCACCAAAACACACAGGTAGACCAATGGTACAGATTAGAGGACACAGAGACTAACCCACATAAATACAGTTATCTCATCATAGACATAGGTACCAAAAAAATCCATTAGAGAAAAGAGCATCTTCAACAAATGGTGCTGGGAGAACTGGAAATCCATTTGCAGTAAAATGAAAATAAACCTCTACCTCTCACCCTGCACAAAACTCAAAGTGGATCAAGACCTAGGGATTAGTCCAGAGACCCTGTGCCTAATAGAGGAAAAAGTGGGCCCCAATCTCTATCATGTAGGATTAGGCCCTGACTTCCTTAACAAGACTCCTAAAGCACAAGAAATACAATCACATGGGTTTGGTATGTTGGGTTTCCATTTCTAGTTACCTCAAGGAATTTTTAACTTTTCCTTCTGACCTCTTTAATTATAACCCATTTATTCCAAAGTGTATTTGCTCAGTCTCTAATTTTTTTCAGTCTCCATTTATCTGAATAATTTCTAAAGTTTCTCTTGCTGTTGCTTTCTAGTTTCATTCCATTTTGATATGAAAAGAAATGTGATAGAATTCTATTGCCATTTTTTTTTTTGGAAATCCTAAAGACTAGTTTTGTGGACTGCTGTTGTTCTGTTCTGGAGGAAGTTCCATGTGCTGAGGGGACTGTGTATCCCGCAGCTATTGGATGAATGTCCTGTGAGTGACTCTTATGGCCATTTGATCTATGGTCCATTTAATGGTTACTGATTTTTTATTTGGGTGATCTATTCACTGAAGAGAATGGGGTACTGAGATCCCCAACTATGATTGTATTGGGGTCTGCCTTTACCTTTAGGTCGAACAGTGGTTTTTTGTTTATAAACAATTGGATGCTCCATTATTAGGTGCCTATGGTTTATAGCCATTATATCTTCCTGATGAATAGCCTTGATCCTTACATAGTGCCACTTCTGACTCCCTGTTTGTCTTACGGCTACTTTGTCAGGTGCAGGTACAGCAGAGTACTCCTTCTTGTTCTCAGAGTGTGTTTTCCTGGAATATCATTTATATTCTTCTCTTTTAGTCTCTATGTCTTCACTGGTAAGTTTTTGCAGGCAGCATATTATTGGGTCTTGTTTTTTGGTCCATTCAGCCGGTCTGTGTCTTTTAACTGGAGAATTAGGACTCCATACACTCAGAGTTGTTCTTAATGAAAGGTCTGGGATTGACCTGTGATTCTTGTTGGTTTCTTCTAGTGTCTTGGACATCTTTGTTCACGTCCTCTTCACTTCTCTGTCTTTGTGAATTGGTGTTTTGCTGTACTGATAATGTTTTATTATTCTTTTTCATTTTTGCACCTACTCTTCTAGTGGATTTCTATATTTACATGCTATCACAATGAGAGTTATCTCTCGTTCATCTCCTAATGTAAGCCTTACTTAAGCATCTTTTGTAAAGTTGGCTTGATAGTCATGAATTCTCTTAGTGTTTGTTTATCTGGAGGGCATTTGTTTCTTTTTTGTTCCTGAGGGACAGATGCGATGGGTGTGATCATCTTGATCTGCAGTCACTTTCAGGACTTAAAACGTATCATTTCATGTTCTTCTTCCTATTTGGTTTCTGCTGAGAAACCCGGTGTCAGTCCATGGGGCTGCCCTTAAATATGACTTGGTGCTTTTCTCTTAGAGATTTTAATTTTTTCATTTGTCCTGCACTTTAACAGCTTGATTAAAGTCTTTTCTGCTTGTGTCTAATTGGGGTTGAATGGGCCTCCTATACCTGGGTGGCCATGTCTTCCCCAAGATCAGGGAAGTATTTTGCTGTTATTTCATTGAATAGGTTTTCTGTGCCATTGACCTTTATTTTTTCTCCTTTGGAGATGCTGATTATGTGGACTTTTGATTTTTTAAATGGTGTCCCAATGATCTTGTATGCTTTCTTCATTCTTTTTTTTCTTTAATTTCTGTCTGCATGTGAAATTTCAAAGGACCTGTCTGTAAGCGCTGGGATTAATTTTTCTACTTGACCTAGTCCTTACTGAGAATTTCAACTGAATTTTTATCTGATTTATAGAGTTTGAAAATGAAGACATTTCCAAGATTTCTGATTAGTTATTTTCAAAATTTCTACATCTTTATTGAGCTTTTTACTCATGTACTGCATTGTTTTCCAAATTTCATTTAACTGTTTATCTCTTGGATCTCATTGAGTTTTTGAAAAAAAATAACTTTTGAATTTTCTTAAAGAATTAATTAATTTTATCTATTCTATTTAGGTCTCTATGACAGCGGACTGCACTTTTGACTCATTGTACAGCACAACTTTTGCAGCACCACTTTTCATTTCTCTGGTTGTACACCATGTAGCTTTGTACCATATGTGCAGTCACACATGTGATAATATGTGGAGTAATATTGTCCATCTCATTCCACCTCTTTTGAATTCTTTATCAGGTATTTAGTCACTTTTATATCTTTGAAATCTGTTACTAGAGAGCTCTGAACTTTAGAAGGTGTTGTGTTACCTTCTTTTTCATATTTTTTGTATTACTATATTAAGATTTGCACATCTTGTTAAATGCATGTCTTACCACTTTTTTTCTTTCTTTCTGTTTTCTTTTCTTTCTTTCTTTTTTTTTGGTACTGGGGCACTCAAGCACTGAGCCCCTCCCCCAGCCATTTTGTGTATTTTATTTAGAGGCAGGTCTCACTGAGTTGCTTAGGGCCTCAGTAAGTTACTGAGGCTGGCTTTAAACTCATGATCCTCCTGCCTCAGCCTCCCAAGCTCCTAGGATTACAGGTATGCACCACCAGGCCTGGCCTTTACCACTTTTATGTGGTGGCCTTCTCAGTGACTTTGCTCTAAAGATGTGTCCTGAGGCAGCTGTTACATAATGTAATTTCCCGCTGAGTACCATAGTATAGTGTAAGCTCCCTGTGGGTTCTTTGGCTGTGATTAGTAATGTAGGCACAGCCTGTCACATATCAGAGTTGGAGAGACCTGGTTTCTCCATGGATAGCATTTCAGGTGGGTGGGCTGCAGATCACAGAAGGGGTTGCACCCTGTGTGGTCACTCACACAGGGGAGTGATGGCCCCTACTTGGTGAAGGGGGTTTCCTTAGTCAGTGTTGATATTTCTATGATACTTCAGTCAATCTCTGGTCCTGGGTGCTCCAGTCATGGGGAGGGGCCCAGTGTTTGTCCTCTGATTAGACGTGGGGGTAGGTCCAGGTACTTACTGGAGACCCAAGGGCAGGAATCACAGCACCTCGGTGTGGCACTGAGACACGGTCATATCACAGTGTGTGATCAGGCCAGGTGAAGGGAAGACCAGAGCAGGAAAGGTGGTCATTCCTGTCTGCTCTTCCTGTGGGTGAACTTACCAAGATGTGAGACCTGGAGACCCCCCACCAAAGCCAGGCACACCTCAGGGAAATGACCAGTGGTCTTTTCTCCTCCAGATACCTTTAGCGATAGTGCCTGCCAGGGATAAAGTACTCTGGGTTGCCCTGGAGCAGAGAAAAATTTCTCTTGCTGAGATACTTTCAGGTCAGAGAGAGTGTGGCATCTGCCCAACAGAACGCAGAAGTTTCTGACACTTAAATTATGATCCCTTCTCAAGAGGGATCTCAGAAAGAGAACCCAAGGGGTGGGGTCCCTAGGAGATGAAGTGAATTCCTTTCCAGAGCCACACTGCTCCACAGATTTCAGTACTCTTATCTGTTTAAACTGTAAGCCTGCAAGGTCCACGAGACTTCCCAAAAGCTGGGGTGGTCAGAGTTTGCTGCAACTCTCTTTCTCCTTTACCTCTGCAGAGAGGAGACGCCTCCCCACCACGGAACCTGGGTGATCAGTGTGGGGTGTTTGGGCTTTCTGGCTGGGCTTTACCAGGTCTCTGGGGTTTACTGGATGACTCTTTCTGTACTGTTGAATTTCGGTATGCTCCCATGGACACTTACCTCAATACACAGTGACCTGTTGCTTTGGTTCTTCTTGGTGGAGGAAAAGGTAAGTATTGGGTACCTCCATTCAGCTGCCTCACTTTCAGAACATTTTTAATCTGTACACTTTTCCTCCTAAAAATGTGAATCCTAGTCACATTTGGGCTTATGATTCTGAATACTATTCAAATAAGAGCTGCACGTCTTCATGTCAGTTCCTGTTCTAACGCCTGAGTTTTCTCATGATCTCACCGTCCTCACCAGTTACCTGTGGCACAGGGAGCTGGGGAGGAGCTCACACAACTCCCAGGAATGACGCATGGGAGAGTTGATAAGAAGAGGAGTATCTTGGAGGTGGGAGTCAGAAGAGATGAGAGGTATCTAGTCTACTAATTTAACTTAGAGGTGGGGAAACTGAGGTCCAGTGGTTTTCTCAGTCTAGACGGCTGGTGGTTCCACAGCCCAGAATCAGAATGTAGTCCTCTGTCCACCAGGCTCTGTCAAACATGAGATAACCATCAGGCATGTGTGGCAACATGGAGATATCTTCAAAAGTGCCCCAGAACCCACGACTCCACTGAAAAACTCTATTTAGACTTTAATGAAAATAATAATATTATTAAAATAATAAAAATATAAAATTACCTTCATCAATGAACTACTCTGTAAATGCTTAAATACCTTGTACCAACAAACTGTTTTTACTGAAGAAAAAGTCAGTAAGAGAGATTTAAAAAAACATTGAATACATGCGAGTCATCAGTAGACTTTATCAGATCCTCCTCCCAGGCCCAAGTTGCAGGTACTAAGAAGGAAGTGGGGTGGGATACAGGCCTCCCATCCATGAAGCAGTTCTTCAGCTATCTACTATACTTCAGAATTCTGCCAAAATGTCTTCAGTAAATAATTCATTGCTAGAAATAACATGTAAAGAACCACTCTGCACCACATGAAAACAAAACAATATGTCCCCCTAAAACTAAAGACACATACATAAATAAATATTTTAAAAATGAGCCACTTTGTTTTAGCGGAAGAGCCAGGCCCAGTTCTCAGTTGGGACTTTGCCGCAGAGGGTGTTCCGGAGGATTCCCTTGCAGCTCTATGCCCAGGGAGTCTCTGAGAGATTTTCCTCCCTGTTGAAAATGGGGGCTTTGTTTCAGAGGGTTTATTAGAAGTTCCCTCCTGGGTAGCTGTGCAGGTTCCCTGTACAGTTGATTCTGAGATCTCTTAGTCTTCTGGTTTTGCACTCTTGATCGATGTCGAGCCGTGGATAGCACCTGCAGTACAGTCCTCACAAGATGCCTTAGACCTCAGCCTGAAACGTGGTCAGCCTCTGTGAAGATCTTTATGGGATGTTGTTTACTGTGGTAAAACACGCACCACAAAAGGTACCATTTTAGTCACTTTAAGTGTTCAATTTAGGGTTGTGAAGCACACACATTCACAACGTAGTGCAGCCATCACCCTCATTTTTTTCTAGGACTTATAGGACTGTTCACCACCACCAACGTGAACCTGAATCATGAAACAGTACCTCCTCACCCCCTTCCTCTCAGCCCTACTTTGGTTTCTGTGAATTTGCCTCTTCTCTGTACTCATCTAAATGGAACAATACAATATTGTCCTTTGGGGTCGACGTGTTTCACTGAGCAAATCCTTTCGAGGCTGATCCTCATTGCAGTGGGTATTAGAGTTTTCCTCACCTGCACAGCTGAACAGTATTTATTTTCCAGGTTTTGCTAATCCTTTCAGTTGCTGATAGATAGTTGGATTGATTCTACGGTTCGGTTATTGTAAATAATATTATATGAATATGGGTGTACAAATATGTTTGAGTGTCTGCTTTCAATGTTTTGGGATATATATCCAGAATTTTTGGGAAATAGTAAAGGGAACTGCTGGATCATGTGTTATTGTTTGGATCTGAAATATCCCCCAATGTCCCGTGGGAAAGGCTCCATTGCTGTCTGGGGTGTTATTAGGAGTGGTACAGTCTTAGGAGGTGGGGCTCACTAGAGGAAGCAGGTCACTGGGGAGGACACGGGAGAGTCTATCTTACCTCCGCCCCTTCCCCACCCTCTGCCTGCCTGCCTCTGGCTACCCTAATATGAGCACCTTTGCTCCACCAGATGCTTCCCGCCATAGTGTTTTTCCTCACCCCAGGACCCAGAATCAATGGAGTCAAGTGACCATGGACTGAAGCTCCCCATAAGATGAGCCAAAGTAAATCTTCCACGCTTTAAGTTGGTCTTCTCAGGTATTTTTTCAAAGAGATGAAAAACTGGTAGAAAAAGTAGGGTCCCTGCTATGACTGTGCCTGACCATGTGGCTCAGGAGGCTTTACAACTAACTGGTTTGTGGGAGAGTTTTAAAAAGTTTTAAGTTTATTATACACAACACTTAAAATGCAATAAATGGAGCTTTGTAGATGATTCTGGTGGGAGCAGAAGACTAGGATGCAGACTGTAATGAGTGTGCTCCTGAGGTTTCAGCGGGGGAAATGAAGACCAAAGCCTTGATCCCCCTGACTAGCTTTCTCTACAGAAAGGAAACCTCAGTTTATACTCCCTGCAGCAAATTATGAGAATGCCTCTTTTCGCTAAAGAAAGTTCCTCTGATTTCAATGAGAGGGACTTGCAATTTCAAAATACTGAAGTGAAAATCCATAGAGTTTCAATGATTGAAGATAAGGGAGAGGGGGAGAGAGAGGGGTTGGGAGAGAGAAGGAGGAGGAAGAGGAGGAGGAGGAAGAGGAGGAGGAGGAAGAGGAGGAGGAGGACGAGGAGGAGGAGGAGAGGGGAGAGGAGAGAGAGAAGGACTTCATGGAACACAGTTTTAAGACAGACAAGAAGTGATCGAATGAAGGGCATAAGAGGAGGAATCCGCCTGACACAGAAGGAAGGCTGGAGTAGTCAGGCAGGTCACAGGCAGGGCAGGAAGACAGGGAACGTCTCATTAATAACTCTAGTTTCTCTTTGAAGTAGGAAGTAAGAGTTAGAAAGATTAATTACCCTTGAATCATGTTGTTAATGAGGGATTGAGGCAAAATTTTAGATCATCTCCAACTCATTGATACAGTAGATCAGTCTCATTAGAATTATATGTAAAATTTCACTTAAGGCACTTTTGTCTCATATAAAGATGATCGCGATTAATACACATGTATTCAGGAGAGGGGCAGTGATCCTCCAACATTTTTCTCATGAGGTAACATATAATTTTGAAAAATAACATCAATTGTATTTTTAAATAATACTTAAATTTTTCATCAGAACTTTAAAAGGGTGGAAGGCTGTAATTTCCAGAGTTATCATACCTACAGTCATGTTTAATCAAAATGGGTACATCACTCCTTTAAATATTTTTGTAGAACTGAAATAACAATTTGATTGCTACCATTGCTCAGTTTAAAAACTACATGAGCTGGGCTCAGTGGTACAGGTCTGTGATCACAGTGACTTAGGAGGCTGATACAGGAGGATTACAACTTCCAGGCCAACCTCAGCAACTCATTGAGGACCTAAGAAATTTAGTGAGGTTCAATCACAAAATAAAACATTTAAAATAGGGCCAGGGATGTAGCTCAGTGGTAAAATGTCTTTGGGTTCAATCCCCAGTACCAAAAAAAAAAAAGGGAAAACAAAAACAAAAACCTATAGGAGGGCTGGGAATACAGCTTCCTGGTAAGATACCTGCCTCGCAAGCCTGAGGCTCTAGGTCAATCACCAGTGCTGCAAAAAATGAAAACAAACAAGCATACCCAAAAAGCTATAGGAACCTGTTTTCTTTATAGTTGGGAACTACATTGTTTAGTTTTCATATTGAATTTACATTTTGTAAGAATTTTATCTAAATGTAACATGTTTTATGCTCTGATATATTGAAATTAAATATTTTAAGCTTTTCATTACCATAAAACTATAAGGATTAAATTTTCTCCTGGATTCAGTTTTTACACACACAATTACACAATTGATCAAAAACAATTCCGAACTTTTAAAAATGTTCCTTAACATAAATAAAATTTCACTGTAAATCAGCTTTAAAAAAATTTGGTTCATGTATTACATACTACTGATCGCTAGAAGAATATAGAGTTTAGCATTTATCCTACTTCAACTTTTTGTTTTCATGCCTTTCAGTGCTAAGTGGCCAAGCTCAGGTAAATAAACAGTTGGATATGAAAAGAGCTTGGCTATGCTGCTGTCACTCATGTTTTTAACTCTTTCTGAGCTATATGCAAAAATCACATAGATTTACATAATCAATAATATTAAAGTATATCACTAGCACCTACACTTTGTTGAAAGCAAAGAATTGGAAACAATCTGACATCCAAATTAGTTACCTAATCATTATAGTCCTTCATTTTCTCATTTTCTTGTAAGTATCCCTAAAAGACTTACCCAGACTCATCAAATCACTGTTAATAATGATAGTTACTGTACCTTCACTTAGAGGTACTTGCTTTACTCAGTAAACTCAGAAAGGTTCAAAAATCACTATTCATTTATATACATTTTGACAATGCAATCTTTTTATAAAATGCTTTTATTTTATTATATGCTTTCAACAGAATCTTGGATCTACAATTTGATACTCATCTTGATCAGTTTATAGTAAATATCAACTATGTAATCTAATTGACAAAGCCATATCTCACTGTCAGCCAAATCATAAAAATGTGACTTCATTTTTTATTTAAATAAACATATTACTGTGTATCCCCGTGACAGTCATCCAACTGCTGATTTTTATTCTAAGATAAGTAAATAGACAAATGCACAGTAGAGGATTTCTAACATCTAAGTAAGACTTGCCACCTCTGCTCTTTGTTTCTGGTGCCGTCCTGATTTTATTCTCACAGGATCATCCCTCAGGACAGATGTGTTTTTGGTCAAATAAATAGAAGACAGGAGATCATACTGAAGAAGAGTTGTCATTGTTTCTG
Organism: Ictidomys tridecemlineatus; assembly: GCF_052094955.1. Classification (NCBI taxonomy): domain Eukaryota; kingdom Metazoa; phylum Chordata; class Mammalia; order Rodentia; family Sciuridae; genus Ictidomys; species Ictidomys tridecemlineatus. The sequence goes on along the minus strand of NW_027521609.1, from coordinate 320,727 downwards.
TTACATCTACAGTATATCTGGATTTACAACCTTACATGGGTCAGAGTTACCCCATATAAAACATGAAACTTCTCCTGTAACAGAAACATGTGGAAGACTGGGGAACACAGTCACACAGAGGTGTGTTGATAATGAGGCTTTGGCTGAATCAATGCCACTCCTTTTGGTCCCCTGAAGAAATGAGTGAGGCATTTCACTTTGGGCGAGAGATGTGCCCCTCCCTGTAAAGTGGAAAAAGAGCAGATGTAAAAGTGGGGTAAAAAGGAAGAAACGATGGGAGGTTTCCAGCCCAGCACAGAGAAAGTCACTCCATGAAGTAGGACAGTTTGTTCTTTGGAAGAGCACATATGGTACATGATGGCTGGAGGCCGAGTTGCACTATTAATTGTCCTTTAGAACAAATTGACAGACCAAGATCTGAAACCCTGGAAAAGACCGTTCCAATAAGTACAAAAAATGGCTACCATTAACCAGATGGTTTCTGGGCTCAGTAAATACATAATCAGTGATTTCCCTAAACAAGCATTGAAATTAACTAATCAAGCAAATAAATGACAAATGAAAAAATGGCAGATGAATTTTTGATTAGTAGTTTCTGATTAGCATACTGGACTTCCCCCAAAATGTTTTAATTAAATCACTTCCAGCTCCTTAAAGGACAAATGAGAAAGAATGCAGAGAAACACTAATTATTTAGGAAAATATAATTTAAAACTCTATCACCATAAAAAGTCCAAAGAATTCCTCAAATAATGACTGTGGTGGTCATAGCTATCATCAGTTGAGCTCTTTAAATGAGTAAGAACTTAATTTTTCCCCACTTCCCCATATTCACAGGATCTGCCCATGTTCATTTATTCACTCCTGTACCTTTTTATTAGCGCATTCTGATTCTAGGTAGTGGGGGTTCCTTGTGACATACTCACATGCACAGAACATCATTTGCTCCACTTCATCCCTCAGCTCTTTCTTCCTCTCCTGATTCTCTTCCTCTACTGTTTGTCTTCCTTCTATTTATTTATTTTTTAATTGGAGCATTATAATTATACATAAAGTAGGATTCTGATACATTAACACATGCACATAAATTTTTTTTTAAAAGAAAGCAACTAAATGTTGCTAAGTTGTCAATGTGCCTTTTTATTTTATGTTTTTAACATCAGGTGCCGAGGATGAACCCAGTGCCTCACCCAGGCCAGGCAGGTGCTCTGCCTCTGAGCCCCAGCCCAGCCCCATTCAGTTGGTTCACTCTGAAGCTCTTCCTCCTCTTCCCTCCCACTTTATCCTCGTCCTCTATTCCCGTAGTCTCCCTTCAAGTTTCATGAGATCCCTCTTGTATTCCTTTTTTCCAACTTCTCCATATGGGCAAAAACAGAAGACCCCTGACCTCCTGAGCCTAGCTTACTTCACTTAGCATGACGTTCTCTGTTCCATCCATTTCCAGCACATGACACAACTTTTCTTTGTGGCTGAGCAGAACTTTGCTGTGTACACCTGCCCCATTTTCTTGGCCCATTCGCCTGTTGATGGACGCCTCATTTACTCTTGACATCTCATCTCTCTAACGTCTCCTCGATGCCGAGACATTGGAGGCTACCACTGGCTGGCTGAGGAAATGTCAGGCCCTGGGACTTTTCCCATTTATTTTCTTCTCCATTAAAATTTGCCTACAATTTCTCTAAGTCAGTTCTGACTATTAGTTTCATTTTCCACAAATATTTCAAGTGGAATGTGGATTACAGAACAATATTTTGATGTGGGGATGCAATGATTTTCATGCTCTGATGTTAGATGCTGAACCCATTAAATTTGGAAATTAGATCTCACCCTGAAATAAAAAGGTAAATTGGGGATAATGAGACTTAGAAAAGAAGAACAGGTTAAAGGATTTTTAAAATGTTTTTTAGCTGTAGTTGGACATAATACCTTACTTACTTACTTACTTACTTACTTACTTACTTACTTACTTATTTATTTATTTATTTATTTATTTGATGCTGAGATCAAACCCAGGGCCTCATACATGCGAGGCAAGCACTCTGCCACTGAGCCACAACCCCAGCCCTAGGTTAAAATTTTTAAACAATGAAGGATGTTGTCAGAATTTTGGAGGAAATTATGATATTCTTTGCTTTTCTGGTCCAGCTTTTGGATTTTTAACAGGTGTCTGAGATAAGATAAAAATAAGTCAAGCTCAATATCACAAATAGATATTGAGCCTTTAATGAAAAACGTGGGTAGGAGAAAGGTTGAGATGAAGAAATTCTGTTCTTCATATTATCTTCATCCAGTTCCATGCAGACACTTCTTTGCAAAGCCAGGCTGTGTCCCCTAACAACCTGCCTCAGGAAGCCTAAACGCTAATCAGTGGCAATTAAAAGTTTCATTGGGCACTATTAAACTTTCAAAGTCAATGAGTTGGAGTAGCAGTGGCAAATGAGTGGCAATGGGGATTGTTAAACAGTCACATTTGGAAGATACATCAGCCATAGGAGTCTGCAAATTAAAAGATTTCTCCTGCGACACCAAGTCACTGGGAAACTCATTTAATCACATCCCTAAATAATTAGAAGCTCTGTGCATTCATTAAGAACCAAAAATAAGTGCTTGCACCATGTGCAGGTAAATGACAGCAGGGACAAGCAAAAGTTGTTTTCTAGTTCAGACTCAGAAAAATGTGTCATTTTTTTGGTTGAATAAAAAAATTCCCTATAATAATTTTGTGATTATGCTCTCGTTAGGAGCCACGAGAGAGCTAAAGAAGCCCAGAGCTCTCATAAAGTATCCTGTTATTTCCATCTCCTCCTCAATAACAGTTTTATGGTAAAACTAACATAATGAGACTCAGTACTCTTTAGCCCTTTGCCTGGGGAGTCTCAGTGACATTACAGATATTAAGGTGAAGATGAGGCTCATACCAAAAATATCAGGTGGCTGGAGATCTACACAGTTTACATTGGATAGAGTTGTTCAAAGAAATTATGTTCAAATATCTTTGGAGGTTCGTTTGGAAAGAAGGAGTGCAGAGAGAATAAAGGAAATATGTCACCTTTTAGCCATCCTTGAATGAGAAGGAGTATGTTCACACAGCTACTGTGGCTGTTGTCTGGCAGCTAGGGGTCAGCTCTGTTGACTGGAACCTCTGAAACAGACGCCAGTTTGATGCCCTTGGCCACGGCTTCCTTGAGTGGAAGCAGGAAGAGGTCACTCATCCTTTTCACAGTTATATATTGAAGTCCTATTAGGCTCCAGACCCATTTAGGCACCATGGGGAATACAGTGTTGAGCCACTTGCAAACCCCAATTTCGAGAGTCTATGCCTGGATAGAAAAGAAGCAAGTTCCTTAACAGAAATAATGTAAGGTACAGAGAGGAAGACACGGGAGGGGCTTCAGAGATTTCTGGAAGACATTGTTGAAGTTGTTTGGAAAGGCAGCAGGGAACCAGCCACAGGACAGAGATTGATTTTAAAAAATAATGGTGGTTTTCATAGTTCTTACAATGCAACAGAAATCATTCCAGTATTTCATTTCTTAGTACATCTAGCTACCATATATTAGAAAATCATTTCTTCTTCTCTTAAAAATGTTTTACCCATAAATATATATATATATTTATGGGTAAAACATATATATATATATATATATATACACACATACAGAAGTGCACGGATTACAGATTAATAATCTACCATGAAGCAAACATTGTATGACCAAAATTTAGGTTAAAAATAGAACATTTCCAGACTTTCTGGGGCCCCCCTAGCTCACCACTCTCTCCTGTGGGTGCACAAGGCACTATCCAGCCTGAATTGCAGCAGCGGCTCAGCCTGTTCTCATGGCTCAGCCTGTGGGGGACGTGAACTCTGCAGTTTCCAAATATGATATACTTTCAAAAATCTGTGTCTTTGTTAATGTTCTTTCCCTCTCCCTTGAATGTCTTCTTAGCCTCTCCTTCCTACATCTTATACGTTTCTGACCTTCTAAACATCTTGAGAAGTCCAGTTCCAAAAACCATTTCTCATCTGAAGCCATTTTGCATGTACTCAATTAATAATTGCTTAATGAACAGACGTTTACAACTGATAAATATGTGTAGGACCCTTTGTTCAGTAATGACCTTATCCGGAGAAGTTAAAGAAATTTCTTCTGAGGTCACTGATGTATACTTTTGCTAGAGAGTAAGAAATAAAATGAATATTAAAAATATTTTACATGTATTTTTAATTTGGTTTTGAGTCCAAAAGATGACCTAATGAAACTCAAAAATCTATAACAACATTTCAGTTTCTAAAAGATGACACAGAACTTTCCCCTTCACATCCCAATGCGTTCCCTACTGGAACCTCGTAAGTTAGAGTAAGTAAAACTTACAGGATGCTGTTATAAATCTCCTTTAAATACGGTAACTCGAAATAGACCTGATTTTCCAACTTTACTGTTTCATATAAATTTCTCTATATGGCTACCGAGTCGTAGTGATTGACAGGAAGACACTTTCCAGTAAGTCAAGAATACCAGGGTGGACATTGGACACGAAAAACACTCCATGGGCCAAGGGCAGAGAGGAGTCGCCTGAGGCGGCGAGAGGAGAGGTCATGAAGAGAGAGAAGTAGTAGAGGAACGCGTGATGCAGAAGCTACCAGGGAATTCAGGGAGGCCCCACATGAGGAGGGGTCCATGGCCTACCTCGACGGCCTGGTGGGAGGCAGCCATGAAGAATCGCTCCACAACCCCCAGAAATGTCGGGACCTGCTCAGCTCCCACAGGAAGAAGGAAGAGATACGGGATGTGATTTGCAAAGGGCTTAGTGGTGAGGGCTGGTGCCAGAGCAGATGGTACCGAGAGGCCAGGAGTAAGCAGGGAGTGAAACAGGCCACGCTGGTCACTCAGCAAACAGACAATGACGGGGATGGACGGGGTCAAATGGGATCGAGGAAAGTGGTGGGGTCGTCGTGTTTCATTTTATTTGAAGATCTAAACAAAGGAACTATCCTATGTGATCGACATGCACATGTGTGTGTGCACACTTCATTGTCACAGAATTCTGTAAGTAAAGGAGACTGGGCAGATGAGCTCCATGTTCAGGTGTGGTGGGGAGCAAAGCTGCAGAGGGTCTGTGGTGAGTCCTGTGGTCTCCCCACCTGACACCAGGTATTGTCATTAGACCTGTTAACGGGTGACAAGGGGCTATATTACTCCTGCTAAGTGCCACGTGAAGCCAAGTAGGTCCTGCCAGCTGTAGCTGGTGCTGGCACTACCTCCATGACTGTGCTGTCCTCAAGGTTCACTGTCAATATCGTACATTTTTTTTTCCTTTTGGTGAAATGAAATTGAAAGAAAATGAAAACGTGGGAGGAGGGGGGAGAGAAAGAAAGAGATTGATTCATTCTCCCTCTTTCTGCACAACCAAAAATACCAACCTGTTTGTTCCAATGAAGAACAACTGACTTACTTTTGAATGTCATTAAAAGAAACTAAAGATGATATGAATAACTGGAAATGCAACCTGTGTTCAGGCTTAGAAAAACTAACGTTGCTAAGATGGCAGTATTCCTCAAACAATTTTAAACTTCACACAATTGCTATCAAATTTCTCAGCTTTTTGTTGTTGTTGTTGTTGCAGAAATTGACAAGCTGATACAAAAATCATATCGAAATGCAAGGAACTAACTGGAAAGATAAGAATAAATTGGAAGAGTCACACTTCTGGATTTCAGAACTTATCACAGAACTACAGGAGGCAAGACATTTAGGTCAATGGGATAGAAATGAGAATCCAGAAATAAGCATATACATTTATTATCAATTGATTTCCAAAAAGGGTAATAAGACAAGCCAACGAAAGATGGAATCGTCTTTTCAACAAATGCTGCTGGAACAACTGGATGGCCATAGTGGCTGTATGGTTCTTCTGCACCAGAACGAAATTGGATATATACCTCATGCCACTTAGAGAAACTAACGTCAAATAGAACAAAGACCAAATGTAAGAGCCAACACTAAAGCCTTAGAAAAAATATAGATTTAAATATTCATGAGTTTGGATTATGCAGTGGATTCTCATATATAACAACAATAGTGAAGCATAAGCAAAGGAAGAAAATGTATAAATCAGACTTCCTCAAAAGCAAAGCTTTGGTGTTTCAAAGGAAATTATCAAGAAAGTGAAAAGACAGCCCACAGACCTAGAGAAAATATTCACAGATCACATGTCTGATATGAATATAGATAACTCACAAAGTTCGACAATAAAAAGGTAAACCACCTTAACAGTAAGCTCAGGTAAAAATACTCAATATCATTAGCCATCAGGAAAAAGTAAATCTTGTGGACAATAGTTTGTCACGTGTCCTAGGATGGCCATATTCAAAAAGATGATAATGAGTGTAGTTGAAGATGTGGAAAAATCAGAACCTTTATATGTTATTGGTTGGAATGTGTGCGCTACTTAGAAGACATGTTGGCAGTTTCTCAAAATGTTATAGTTTTAACCCAGAAATTCTGCTCCAAAGAAAACACCCAAAGGAAGTAAACCATAAGCTCATACAAAAACTTGTACTCTAATATCTGTAGCAGAAAACAGTGCCGATGTCTGTGATATGTGGATAAATCAGATGATGTTATTTCCTTCTGAGGAGTATTATTCAGCCATAAAAATGACTAAAGTCTGAATACATGCCAAAATATGAATGAACCTTAAAAACATATTAAGTGAAAGAAGTCAGGCACAAAAAGCTATATATTTCATTATTCCATTTATATAACATGTTCAGAATAAGCAAATTTGCAAAGTGGACATTAGAGTAAATGACAAGTTTTCATTTTTTTGTGTGTATAAATACTAGATTTTCTTTATTCATGCAACAGTTTTTGGATCTTTGGGTTGATTCCATATCCTGGCTACTGAACAGTGCTACAGTAAACATGAGAGTGAGCCGTCTCCTCAGCATGTTGATTTCATTCACTCTGGAAATGTATGTACCTATCTCCAGTAGTAAGATTGTCCAAATGTACCTGAGTCCGAACATCATGTGTGCCGCATGAATAAGATTTAGCTTGGATCTGAAATGTCCCTGAAAGGCCCATGTGTAAAGGCTTGGCCCCAATTTGGTGCTCTTGGGAGCTTGGTGGTGGACGACTGTGGGCAGTGTCCAGGGTGTGGGGTCTGCTTCCTGTCCTGATCCTGGCGTAGGTACCTTTCCTTACCTAGAGCTTTCTCCATCACGGTCTGCTCTGTCGCAGGCCCAAGGCAACAGGCCAATAGATTATGAACCAGAACCTTCAAAATTCTGAGTCAAGATAAACATCTTCTCTTTGTAAGTTAATTATCTCAAGTATTTTTTACAGTGACCAAAAGCTAACTAACCCAAGTATACACAAATACTGTGCCTCAATGAAGGAAGAGACGAGTGGTCACTTGGGCTGGGAGGAAGGACAAAGGGCTGTCAATGGGTATGGGTGTCTTTAAGGTGATGAAAATGTTCTGGGATTGTACAGTGTGATGTCAACACAATCTTGTGAGTGTGCTAAAAACCACTGAATTGCACACTTTCAAGGGATAGATAGATGTTATCTGGATATGTAATGATTTTAAAAGAGAACCGTTTAGCCTTGAATTTGAATTAGGTAGAGGTCAAAAAAGTGAACCAACTGTTGGTTACACTATGTGGTGACGTGACCAGATCATGTTGCACGAGCTGGACTTTTGGTCAGTCAACCCCACAGCCCCAGTAGCTTAGTCAGGGGTAGAGAAGGACGGTCCTGTCTTGACTGCCTGTCACACTGTGTGGCATAGTGCTGGGCCGCTCTCTTTATTGCACTTGTAAATATGCACTGAGGCTCTCAAATAATGGACAGAACCAATAAACGTGATGAATAGATGAATAATAAGATGGAATCATGAAAGGAGAAGAGTGGATGACTGGCGTGCACCATTGTCAGAACAAAGTCACTAAAGTGAGAAAGAGCCTGTTGGAGTCCACTGCTAAGGAACAGCCATTTATTCAGAAAGCAGCTGCCATTCCAGGATGGATCATCTTCTGATAAAAGTAATGAATGTGTATGTAAGAGAAGGGAGGGGAGGGTTAAAGATTCATCCAGGACAGTTCAATTGCCTCCTTTCAGAGCTGTGCACCTTGGCAGGGAATCAGCAGCATCAGCAGGGCATTGGCTTGTCTGTAGCAGATGGAGCCTGGGACTTACACTTCCACCTTCCCCCCACACCACACTAGCTACCCGCAGCCTGTGAAGTAAGAGGAAAGGCTCCTCTGGGCAAATTCAGGATTGAGGCCTTTCCTTATTGCTCCTGTCACTACTAGATCTCATGAACCTACAATAACAATCGTGCTCCCGTGAACTGCTTACTGGACAAAGGGCATTCAAGAGCAAGTTCTGTGAGATGGAGAACAGCCACAAGGTCCCTAGCACACACAAAGCCCCGAGTTTGATCTCCAGCACCGCAAAAAAGCAAAACAAAACAAAACAGATTTAAGAAAGAGTTTGTGGCCTGGTATGGTGGCCTGTAGTCCCAGCCTCCTGGGAGGCTGAGGCAGGAAGATCATAAATTCAAGGCCAACCTTAGCAACTTAGTGAGACCCTGTCTCAAAATAAAAATAAAGAGCTGGAGATGTGGCCCTGTGGTTAAGCCCCCTGGGGTAGATCCTATGTTCCAAAAAGAAGAAGAAAAAAGAAGTTTGAGTGTCATAGGCCAAAGGCCAGGTAAGTCATACGAGGTCGACCTGCGGGTATCTTCTGTGTGAATCAGCTCCCAGGGCAGATCCTGCAGCTGAGGCTGGGCCCCACCTTCCTCTCTGTTTCATGGCTTCAAGGGCCTGGAAACACAGTAGGCTCTAGGGACTCACCATCGAGGGCCTCCCACGGAACCCCCTCAGCCTAGCTTCTTCCCTTCCAGTGGGTAACAAGGTGCCTCCCGTGGAGTCTGCCTCTCTGTCTTGGGTCTTCTAAGTCCTGAGCTCTGGACTCTGCCATGCTGCGGGAGGAGAGAAAAACTTTGGTTGGAGCTGCCCTGGAAGGAGGTAAAGGAGGAAGACGTGGGAGGTACGCTGACAATTCAAACCTAGTCACCTCCATACGGAGCAGCTGCTGCTTGATCCCAGGTCACCCTGAGACAGGGCAAGAGTCAGGGAAAGGCTGGATGAGGGAGGGGTGAAAAAATGGACTTCCCCTCTCCAGAGGTCAAGGCCCACCCCTAGCCCACGAGGCTCTCTCCAAGGTGTGGGTCAGTTGGTGTGTTCATCACCCAGAGCTCTGAGGAGAGGTGTGTGTGCTTTCTACGGCTTAAGAACGAACATAGTTAGAATTTGAGAAAACCAATTTTTTTAAATGTTGAGACAAGAACTGATGGAACATGAACCACAGAGAAGGCATGTCTTACCTACTGGAAATCACAAACTCGTCTCATGTAACTGTGATCTCGGGATTCTTACTAGACAACAGACATCGCACCTGCCACCCTACTTCATTCCCTCAGATCCTTCTCTTCAGCAGGGAGAGCTGTTCAGACCAGTGCTTCTGGGAGGAGTGCTCAGTCACCAGGGACGTTTCTGTCCACAGGTAGGTGAGCTATGCAGGTTTCCTGTCTGTTCTCTGCACTAGCAGGCCTTGGGTGATGCCTTCCGGCGGCTACCCGCCCAGGCTGCCGGGAGCCTTGGGGGAGTGACATAAAGCCTGGTCCTCAGGGTCTGTTCAATGCACATGCTCTCTAGATGGCTTCTCGCTGCTCTCAGTCACCTGCCTTTTGTGGAGGCACTGATTCTCTCTCAGCACCTCTTTCACTTGCTGGCATTCCTTAGGGCTCCCCAAACTACTGCTTGTTCAGGGCCACTTCGTTCTTAGCAGATGGTCATGCTACTAGAGCATTGCTCCCCCATCAACTCAACGGATCCTCCTCTGACTTCATCCCAGAGACCCAGTCATCATGGCAACCACGCGGTTTTGTTCTCTTCAGAAACCCCCACTGGCAAAGATGGCTGAATCAGGAGCTTCTGCAGGGAGATCCGGGAGCTTTTGATACTGGGGTCTGGAATCTCCAACAAACTCTAGATTTAAACAATCAGAAAGCAGCTGCTGTAGGAGCCCAGAGGAGATAAAAAGGGGTATCTAGGAGCAGCAAGGCTGTGCTGTGCTGTGCTGCCAGAGGCCTGGGAGTCTCACAGTTCTATGAAAAACAGCTATAGAGACCCTGACTTCAAAAGACATCATATCTCATTTCATTGGTTTAAATATACATTAAGTGTGTTAATTTAAAAAAAATATTGGTGAAAAGTGATTATACAGAACAGGGGGTTTCATTGTGGCATATTCATACATGCAATGATGCAATTTGATCGATTTTACTCCCAAATACCTAGTCTTTCCTTCTTCTCCTCCCTCCTCCCATCCCCTTCTATCTAACTTCTATCTCATTCCATTTTCATGAGATTTGTTTTTTCCCTATATTTCTCCCTAGCTTCCACCTGTAAGAGAAAACATACAATTCTTTACTTTCTGTGACCGGTTTATTTCACTTAACATGATGCTCTGTTTTGTTCCTTTTCCTGCAAGTGAAACAATTGCTTCTTCTTTATGGCTAATAAAACCCCATTGTGTCAACCCCATCTGTTGACAGCCACCTACGCTGGTTCCGTGATGTGGCTACTGTGAATGGTGCTGTGGTAAACAGGGATGTGCATGCATTGCCACAGTGTGACGACTTTAATTCTTTTGGATAAACACCAAGGAGTGGTGTAACCGAGTCATAGGGGGTTTCCATTCTTGTCTTTTGAGGGGCCTCCATTCTGATTTCTATAGTGGATGTACTATTCTACATTCCCACCAACAGTGGATAAAAGTTCTCCTTTCATGGCATTCTTACTAGCATTTATTATTAATGGTATTTTTGCCATTCTTACTGGAGTGAGGCAAAACCTCAGTGTAGTTTTGATTTTTATTTCTCTTATGGCTAAAGGTATTAAGCATTTTTTCATATAGTTGTTGGCATTTGTACTACTTTTGAGAATTTTCTGTTTGGCTCATCTCCCCAATCATTGATTTGTTTTCCTTGAGTTCTTTATATATTCTGAATATGAGTCCTCTGACAGAGGGCAGCTGGCGAAGATTTCCTCCCACTCTGCAGGCTCTCTTCTTGCTCTTGTTTCCTGTGTTGTGCCATCTATTTGCTATTGTTTCCTTAGTCGTAGGAGTTTTATTGAGGAAGTAATTGTCTGTGTCTACACGTTGGGGTGTTTCCCGTGTTTCCTTGTAGCAGTTGTGAGGTTTCTGGTCTTATTCTTGATCCACTTTGTGCAGGTGGGAGATAGGGTTCTAGTTTCATGCTTCTACATATGTCTGATAATCCAGCACCATTTATTTAAAAGGCTGGCTTTTCTCCAATATTTTTGTGCCTTTGTCAAGGATCGGATGACTGTATCGTGTTGGTTTTTTTTTTTTTTTAAGGAATTTTTAGTTGTAGATGGACACAATTCTTTTACTTTTTTAGGTGGTGCTGAGGATGGAACCCAGGGCCTTGCACACTGCTAGGCAAGTGCTGTACCACTGAGCCCCAGCCCCAGCATCTGTCTTCTTTTTAATTCCGTTGGTCTACATGCCTGTTTTTAATGCCATATACCACACTATTGTAGTTACAATAGCTTTCTAGTGTAATTTGAAATTGGGTATTGGGATACCTCCAGAGTATCTTTTTGCTCAGAATTGCTTTGATTGTTCTTGGTCTGTTGTCTTTCTATATGAATTTAGAATTGTTTTCTAGTTCTGTGAAGAATTTCATTGGTATTTTAATAGTATTTTACATTGAACCTGTAAATTGTTTTTTGGTAATTTGGCCATTTCAACATTAATTCTTCCCATATATGAACATGGGAGGTCTTTTGATCTTTTACTGTCTTTTCTGTTTATTTTTTCTTTTTAAATTTTTTTAGTTGTAGTTGGACATAATATCTTTATTTTTATGTGGTGCTGAGGATCTCAAACCCAGTGCCTTGCATGCGATAGATGAGAGCCCTACAGCTGAGCCATAACCCCAGCCCTTATTTTTTCAGTTTTCTATAATTTTCCTTGGTTAGATTTATTCCTAGTTTTTGTTTTGTTTTGTTTTACTTTGTTTGAGGCTGCTACCAATGGAATTGTTTTCTTGATTTCTTCCTAAGCAAGGTCATTCTGTATAGAAAAGTATTGATTTTTGTAAGTTTTGTGTCCTGTTATTTTGCCAAATTTGTTTATCTGCTCTAAAGGTCTTCTGGTGGAACCTTCTAAGTACAGGAACATATTTTCTGCAAATAGGACTAATTTGACTTCTTCCTTTCCAACTTGCAGCCCTTTTATTTCAAGTAGTATATTAAACATGAGTGGCGAGAGTGGATGTCTGTGTTAGAGAAATCGAGCTCAATTTTTCCCCATTAAGAATGTTGACTTTAGTTTTATTGTATAGTAGTCTTTATTATGCTAACCCTCATCTTTCAACTTGTTTGTATTTGCTAAGACTTACTTTGTGGCCTAAAATACATTTTTTGGAGAAGGTTCCCTGAACAGGTCTGCTAAGTCCTTTTGATCTAGAGTGAGTTTTAAATCTAATATTCATTTATTTCATGTCTGGATGAACTATCTGTTGGCAAGAGAAGTATATTGAAACACCGCACTTTTAAAAAATCGGAGCCAATCCGAGCCTTTAGTTGAATGGTGTTTCCTTTATAAAATTAGGTATGCCAATGTTCAAGGTATAAATATTGACAACTGTTATTTCTTGGATAATTTTCTTTAAGAATATGTATTGAGCTTCTTCATCTCCTATGAGTACCTTTGATTTGAAGTCTGCTTTGCTGATATAAGAGTAATTGCTACTATTTGTTTTCAGATGCACGAAATATCATTTTCCATGCTTTTATTTTCAGTCTGTGGATGTTTTTTACCAATGTTTCTCACAGGTAACATTTATTTAATAAATCCAACCTCTCATTTTATGTCTTTTAATTAGAATTGAGATCACTACATTTGGGGTTATTATAACTTGTAGTTATTTTATTTCTAATCATATTTCTAACAGTTTTTTTTAAATCCTATTTTTCATTTGTTTGTCCACTTTTCTAATGAGATTTATTATTTTTCACACTGTTTTTTTTCCCTTCTTTTTTGTGTATAGAATTCCTTTAAGTGTCTTCTGCAATCCTGGCTTACTGGTCATGAATCCATTAGTTTATGCTTTTCTTGGAAGTCTTTTTTTTTAAAAAAAAAATCTTCAATTCTGAAGGATGGCTTTTCCTTTTCTTTTTAATATAGTATATAGGGGGCAGTTATCTTACTTTCTGGGCTTGAAATATATCATACCATGTTCCCTCCTGGCATTTAGAATTTCTGATGGTAAAATTGCTGTTATTATGATAAGTTTGCCTTTATAAGGGACTTAGTATTCTCTAAACTTAAAAATTCTTCCCTTATTTTGTGTTTTTGGCACTTTCACTGTAATGTATCATGGGAGATTCTTTTCTGGTCTTGTCTATTTGGAGTTCTGAATGATTCCAGTAGCTGAATGTCCATCTCCTTCCCTGAGTTTGGAAAATTTTCTGCTATTATTTCACTAAATAGGTTATCAGTGCTATTAGCCTGAATCTGTTCATCTTCAATATCTTCAGTATAAGTAAGGTCTTTACATATTACCCAAAGTTCAATATTCCTAATTTCTAAAAAAATTGTTGAGTGTTCAAGTTCATAGAGCTGTTCTTCAAGGTCTGAAATTCTGTGTTCAACTTGATCTTATATATTAGTGAGACTTTCAACTGAGCTTTTGATTAATTGAATTTTTCATTCTAGGATTTCTGTTTGGTTCTGTTTTTCTCTTCATTAAAATGCTCTTTCACATTCTGCATTTTCTTCCTTAGATGTCCTTTAAGTTCATCGATAATTTTAACTTTCTGAATTGTTTACCTGGCATTTCCTCCACGTCAATGTCTATGGGATCAGTTGTTGGAGTGTTATAACCTTGTTTACTCATGTTTCTTGTATTTCTATGTTAATATTTGCACATCTGCTGGGATGGATACCTCTTTCACTGTTACACAAGGGACTTTCACTGAACTTTTTTCTCCTATGTGCCCATGCCTGAGGGTATATCTAATTGTCATAACTCTCACTCAATCTCAGTGCTATTTTCAGTTTCTAGCACCACTTTAAGGTAATAATAACTATTAACTGTGACCACTTCAGAGCAAAACCATATACTAATAAACCTTTAAATTCTTATTGAAATGTTTTCTACAACTCCACTAATCAAAGAGTAGAAAAGATGGGCTGGGGTTGTGGTTCAGTGGTAGAGGCTCGCCTAGCACTTGCAGGCCCTGGGTTCGAGATCCTAAGCACCACTGTGCCAGGCTAGAAGGAACTCTTGAATTAAGAAGCTCAGTAAGGGTGAAAGATCTATATAATGAAAATTACAGAACCTTAAAGAAAGAAATCAAAAAAGACCTTAGAAGATAAAGATCTACTTTGCTCTTGGATAGGCAGAATTAATATTATCAAAATGACCATACTTCCAAAAGCGCTATACAGATTTAATGCAATTCCAATCAAAATCCCAATGACATTCCTCATAGAAATAGAAAAACAATCATGAAATTCATCTGGAAAAATAAGAGACCCAGAATAGCTAAAGCAATCCTTAGCAGGAAGAGTGAAGCAGGTGGCATCACTATACCAGACCTTAAATTATACTACAGAGCAACAGTAACAAAAACAGCATGGTATTGGCACCAAAACAGACTGGTAGACCAATGGTACCCAACAGAGGATACAGAGACTAACCCACAAAACTACAATTATCTTATATTAGACAAATGTACCAAAAACATGCACTAGAGAAAAGGTAGCATCTTCAACAAATGGTGCTGGGAGAACTGGAAATCCATATGCAACAAAATGAAATTAAATCCCTATCTCTCACCATGCACAAAACTCAACTCAAAATGGATCAAGGACCTAGAAATAAAACCAGAGACTCTGTGTTTAATAGAAGAAAAAGTAGACCCTAATCTCCATCATGTGGGATTAGGCTCCAACTTCCTTAATAAGACTCTTTTGGTGTCAGAATTTTAAAATCAAGAATCAATAAATGGGATGGACTCAAAGTAAAAAGTTTCTTTCTTCTCAGCAAAATAAACAAATCTGTGAGGTGAATAGAAAGCCTACATCTTGGGAGCAAATCTTTACCCCTCACACATCAGATATAGCACTAATCTCTAGGGTACATAAAGAACCTCAAAAGCTAAACACCAAAAAAAAAAAAAAAAAAAACCCAAATAACCCAATCAATAAATGGGCCAAGGACCTGAACAGACACTTCTCAGAATATACAATCAGTCAACAAATACATGAAAAAATGTTCATCATTACTAGCAATTAGAGAAATGCAAATCAAAACCACTCTAAGATTTCAACTCACTCGTCAGAATGGCAGCTATTATGGATAAAAACCACAATAAGTGTTGGCAAGGATGTGGGAGAAAAAGGCACACTCATACACTGCTGATAGGACTGCAAATTGGTGCAGCCAATATGGAAAGCAGTATGGAGATTACTTGGAAAATTGTGAATGGAACCACCATCTGACCCAGCTGTCCCTCTCCTCAATCTATACCCAAAGGACTTAAAAACAGCATACTACAGGACACAGCTGCATCAATGTTTACAGCAACACCATTCACAATAGCTAAACTGTGGGACCAACCTAGATGCCCTTCTATAGATGAATGGATTAAAAACTGTGGTTTTGTGTGTGTGTGTGTGTGTGTGTGTGTGTGTGTGTACACACACACACATACACACATACAATGGAATATTACTCAGCAATAAAAGAAAATAAAATCATGGCATTTGCAGGTAAATGGATGAAGTTAGAAAAGATAATGCTACGTTAGCCAATCCCAAAAAACCAAATGCTGAATGTTTTCTGTGATATAAGGAGGCTGATTCATAGTGGGATAGAAAGTGGGAGATGGGAGGAACAACAAGCTCTAGATAGGGCAGAGGGGTTGGAGGGGAAGGGAGGAGGCATGAGGTTATTAATGATGGTGGAATGTGATAATTATTATCCAAAGTACAGGTATGAATACAGGAACTGGGTGTGAATATACTGTGTATATAATCAGAGATATGAAAAATTGTGCTCTATATGTATAATAAGAATTATAATGCATTCTGCTGTCATATATGAATAAAAAATTTTTAAAAAGGTCAGTAAAACCCTCTCACACCAGCCCATATTGACTCACTGTTGCTGATAAAGGAGAGCAGTCATTTTAAAAATAATCATGAGAAAAAGAAAAAACAAAAAAATAACTCTTTCAAGTCTGAAATTCAAATAGTTCAGAACAGAAAATATATAATATTATATAAAACATATAATATTATATAATATTAAATAAAATATATATAAAATATTATTTATATAAAATATAAATAAAATATATAAAATATATTAATATATATAATACATATATAATATATATTATATATATTTTATATAATATAATATATATTTTATATATATATATATATATATATATATATATATATATATATACACACACCACCCCAACCCCCCACCTCATGGGTCTTAAACGACCTAAAGCACATGACATAGTCAGTACTGTTGATGAACACAATAAATGTCCATAAATATCAGTTGCAATTTAAAAAACATTCTACTATTGAGAAGAGAAATAACTGTGCAAAGCACCATCATAAAGATAGCAGGTTTACCAAATAAACTCCAGAGAAGATGTCTGTGTCAAGGGAGAAAAGGTTCAAATTAAATCCTTGAGACTGACAGGACCATAAACATTAATATCATCACTTGGATTCAAAGTCCAGCTTCAAGGGAACAAGGATTACTCTGGCAGATCTTGGACCAGGAAGCCTTAAGAATGTCATCAGATGACTACAGGGCTGGGTAGGAAAGAGAGGTCCCAGAGCAGGACACAGGACTTCCCGTGGGGAAGCATCTCACTCACACCCTACCTTGAGGTGACACAGTCACTGGCTCACCTAACCCCAACTCACTTCCTTCCTACTGCTCTCTGATCCCTCCTCCAGCTGCAGGCAGGGCATCAGAGGCCCACTGGCTATTCTCTATCTCTCCCAGGATGGACTCCAGGTCTACCTCCTCCAGGGTGCTCCCCTCAGAGGACACCAGTTTATCCAAGCCAAATTTCAGTATGTCACTCAACTTGAATGAAGAAAACGAGAGATCCAGTGAGTTCTCATGAAAACACAGATGAGGATGTGTGACTTGCTAAGTGTCTAAATGACACCAGGTAATTCTTTCCCTGATGGGCTTTCTTCTCTTCCATCACAAATGACACCTGCCAGGCAGTTTTGGAGTTGGATGAGGAATAAGCAGAGAAGTGATAAATGATGATCATAGATGTTGACTTTGACAATTATTTACAATACCAAAAAAATTTTGTGGCCTCCAATTTTTTTGAGGATTGGGGGCAGATAAAATGATTCCAGCATCTTCTATAGCACTTCTCACCAGCATTTTTTACAGGCACTTCCAGCAGTCCCGAGAGAAGTCAGAAACCCTGTTGGCTACCTTCTTACCTCTCCCACTGCCAAACTCTTATAAAGAGAAGGTGCCACTGAATACCTCATCTCACCATGAGCTGCCACCTGTCCTTGCCAAGCCGCTTTGCTACTACAGTGCTTTATGGGACCCACTTTGGCAAAACCATAACCACCCTGATCACCAGACCCAAAAGCCCTTTCTCAATTTCAATCTCCCTGGATAGTCCCGCTCCCCATCCTGCCCTCTTGCTCCCCCTAGGGGATATACTCAGCCTACTTCCTACGGCTACAGGAACCAGAATCTTAGATAGTGTTACCTGGCTTTCATTTGCTACTTGCAACTCTCCACCTCCCTAAGTACTATCTCTTAGGAATTCTGAACCAATTGGGATCCACATCATGGGACTTCATTTTCATTTTGTCCTTTTAGATTTGGTTAGTTATCTCTAGATTGCCTATTCTGTAACTTGGAAACTTTAGCTTGAAAATACCCGAGATGAAAACTATGACTAAAACTAAGCAAAACCATACCTGTTATATTTATATTTACCCTTGGTGTGTGTATGTGTATATAAATATATAACCAAGCCAAATGGCTTTGGCATTTAGTACCCAAAACAGAAGAAAGCCGAGTATTTATCATGAGGCTCAGTCCATACTGGGACCCTTCCCTCTTCCACTCCTTGGACTATGTCTCCTGGCTTCCCTCGCTACTGCTCACTCACAACGTGTCTTTAAGGAACTACCCATTTTTTAAATGAAAACCACTTTATTATAGTAACTAAGAGCATGTAGTTGGAAGTTAAAGAGTGCTCAGATTAGAGTCATGAATCTGATGTTTGGAAAATTTCTTAAGATGGAGGTAAAGACAACGTTTATCTCATTTTTTTTGTTATTCTTCTTCTGAAACAACTGGAAAAAGTGCACGTCACACAATACTTAGCACACAGTAAGCATTCAATAAGTGTTCACCGCATCTTTATCTGTTCTCTGTTTCTGTTGTGTTCTCCTTCTAAGACAAGGAACCTGCTTTCCTTTTTCAGGACTTCACTGCTCTATACTGCTTAGATTTATCAAACCAGAACCACATCTTTTACTATTAGATACTTTTAATAACTTAAAAAATGTCCTGCTGTATTTTGAGACAAGGCAGTGAGTTATCACCCTTGTTCCTGGCAACCATAAATAACTGACAGTCTAGTGGGGAGGGAAAGAATCAAGACAGAACCAGAGTGTGATTTCTTGCCATGGCTTGGGCAGGAAGTCCCACCGAGGTCCTCTCCACCAGCCAATAGTTTGTACTGGCCCAAGGATCTGGTCCCATGGCAGAGTTTGTGCCTGTGCATCTCACAATGATGTGCTAGCAGCCAATGTCACAGGGACACCCCTGATTGAATGCCTGGAGCTCCCTCCACTGGGGAAGCGTCGAGCATCTGAGAATTCATCTCCTCTAACTCCTGATGCCCGAGCCTTCACAACAGCCCATGATGAGCTCCTCTCCCAAGGTCCTGTGGAGAAGTGTATTTAGACACCTACAGTACACACATACCTCTCTCTCAAGCTTTCACCTTCCATTTGAAATTGCCTCTTCAATAGTGTGAAAATAAAATGCACAGCCTGCCCAGCCACCATGACAGATGAGCATGCAGAAGACTCAAAACAGACAAGGCCAAAGACTCCACAGTTACTCTCTAAGATAAACAAAAATCAAGCCAACAAACAAAACCTAGGGTTCTTCTTTCAGGTTCTAGTACCCCCAAATCTGTGACCCTATCCTGCAGGTTAGTGACTCCCTAACAAAAACAGCACCTTCCCTTTCTGCAATGCTGATGTGTAAAGATACAGATGTGAGAAAACTGCCATTTTTAAACTCATGCTTGGGCTAGTTGTAAATTTGATAATTCTGCTTGTAATACTGTGTAATTTTTTCCCTTTCATATACCTCTTGAATTTTTTGTTTGATAAGCTGATTCTTTTAAAGCCTGGTTTTTCTTGTAAACTTTTCTAATTCCTTTCTTTTCTGAGTCTCCCTCTAACAATAATGTATATTGATTTTTATTACAAACTCTGTTGTCTAAAGCTTACATTATCTTCATCTTTCTAATTTCTATCCCTATCTTCCTACTTTCTACTCTCATCTTTCAGGCTTAAAGGCTTAAAGCCATCTTTGAACTTGCTCTCTCTCACTGCCTGCCTCAAAACAAGAGCCAACTCCTGTCATTTCTCTGCAATTTCCTACAGCAGACCTTCCCACAGCTACAACCTTTTGTCAGACATTTATTACTCTCTTCATGCCTGAATCATGCTAGATACTAGGGGTTGATCTCTCTGCACCTAATCCCTCAAAAGGACCTGGGGTATATTATAATATAGGTTCAATTTTATCTCAAAGGCTGCTGCTAAGGAATAACTCTAAACCTCCTACCAAAAGAGAGCTCTCTAGGATATTCTAAGCCAGCATTTGACTCCCATCTAATTTTTCCTAACTCTAGCACTAACTCTAGTGCTTTCATCCCTATATCCTATGGCATAATTTTGAATTCCTAATCTTGTTCACTCATCTCTGAGTATGGAATGAGTACTGTAAGTCACTACTCAAAGGGTCAGGGATTAAGGAGGAGGTATGGAACTAATCATCACTGATTAAAAAAAAGGAACTTAAAAAAAAAAAGAACTTAAACAAATTCTCTCTGAGGTAACTCATGGCACACTCATCTTTAGAAGCCATTAAGAGATTAGATCCATGATGTTCAGTTACATGCTCAAAGTCATACATCCAATAAGGGATAAGATGTGAATTTCAATCCAAGTTAGATGGTTCAAAGCTCATTCTCTTTATTCTATTTTCTCCACCTTTAAATGCCACCCTCATTTTTAGCTTGTATGGCACCTTGCATGTAGTTAGATACTGAGAGGGTAAGAATTAGGCCAATGAAAAAATGTGTAATTTGTAACAATGGGTGGTTAATGCTGGTCCTTTTTATTTGCATTCTCATCCACAGATAGTACGGGTCATAAATCATGAGACTCTAATAAGAACGCATTTTACCTGGAGGTCAGGATCAGCCAAAGGTTTCTGGGCTCCCAGAGTAAACTGGCCTCTTTCTATGATCGTGTTGGTGAGCTGCAGTTTGGTGGCTGCTTTCCTATAAAC